>NW_023458945.1:0-17950 GCF_013731165.1 Rhagoletis pomonella
TGTCTGTGTCCAAAGAATATCCACTCCGACTTTGTCGAAGCGTCTCGCTCTTTACGATCTGTAATGAAGGCATTCATAGCTGACGCTCGTGACAAAACCGTATCCAAATACAATCATCAAATGCTCACTTGGCATTGTGTACGCCCTGCAGCTCCACACATGGGCGGGCTGTGGGAGCCAGGGGTAAAAAGCTTTAAGAACCACTTTAAAAAGGTCGTATCCGCGAATAAATTCACATTCGAAGAGCTCAGTACTCTTCTATGCCGAATTGAGGCATGCCTAAACTCCCGCCCCTTAAGCCCCTCGTCAAATGAGCCAACAGACCTGGAGCCACTCACTCCAGGCCACTTCCTCACTGGAGGACACCTTCTTGCTCCACCAGAGCTAGAAATGAACGAGAATTCTACCTCCATAGTGAACCGGTGGCAGAAACTAAAAGCGTTACATCAAACCTTCTGCAGGCGATGGAAACTTGAATATATATCAGAATTGCAAAAGCGTATCAAGTGGAAAGATCCCAAGCAAAATATAAAGAGTGGATATCTTGTCGTTATAAAGGAGGATAATATACCACCCAACGAGTGGAGATTATGAAGAGTTGTCAACGTCCACCCCGGTTCCGATGAACGAGTGCGCGTAGTGGACATCGTGACGGAGAAAGGACAAGTTAGGAGGTCCCTCGTAAAATTGGTTCTTCTTCTTTCCAACAACGAAGGAAGTGAGGACCAGGAGTTACCAATCACTTCGTAAAAACAAAAAAAAAACGTCTTTCAACAACACCTACTCCATTATCCCACTTCCTCTCTGATCAAAGAATTCCACTTCTACCATTGAAGTGATTCCACCTCAAAAATCCCTCCTAATACCGATCTCAACCTGGCGTTCGTTCATGATACGTTTATATCAAGATGGTTCTTGGCCGGGTCACCCCGGGTTGATCTGGTGATATAGAACCGACCATCGTTAGATCTAAAAAATAGTCACAGAATAGTCACGGAATATCCTGCCTCAGAAACAATTGCCCCCATTGTTCACTGGGCTTGCCGGTTTTCAACCGGAGTACATATACTTCTTTCAAACAAGAAGGCAATGCCGCTGGCAGTTTTTGATAGCGACCAACATATCGTTTATCAAAACTTGCTGGGATAAATCATTATTTAGCAATCACAGTATTTAAAACCGGCATTAAAGACTTATCCGATACGGAAATGTAAGTTAGAGAAAAAATAGCGTATTAGGGACTCACGACATTATTCCTGCGCTGCAACGTTGGATTGGAATAGTTATATGGATACTGAATTCAAATACATTCGCTATAACTTACATCACCATTGTGTAGAACCAAGATATATTTGTAAAAATATATATAAAAGAACCCACTACAAATGAGTTAGGGTCTCTTAAAGCGCACTCAATCAAGTTTTTGTTAGGTCATGCAGTTGACTTGGTGAGCACTCAGTGCTCGGATTTGCTGACGTCTAAAACGTACTACTGCAGAGTATCAATACCGCGTGACGGCATCTGCATGCAACCTCAAACATCATTGCTCTTATATCTTCCTTCGCTGACGTCTAAAACGTACTACTGCAGAGTATCAATACCGCTTGACTGCAGTGCTTGTAGAGCATCTGCATGCAACCTCAAACATCATTGCATAAATATCCGCCAATATTTGGTAAAACTTGCTTGAAGTATATGTACTGCATTAACCGGCATATCCAATATATTTTAGTTTAAAATTCTCAAAGACCTTCCAATCAAAATTTACCACATAACCTAATTGAATGAGCTTAACCTATTCCCAATTTTTTTATTCGATTTGGAAAGCGATTGCAGAAATTACAATCTGTACAGGCACTTTAACAAGTACTGATTACTTTTATTAAATGAAAAATGTGTGCTGGGTAACATATCAAAATAATGCAAGGGGGAAAAGATAGAAAAATTCAAGAACCGATAGAAAGACCATCTGAGACTCCAGCACCCAGCCTTATATAAGATTATCATTGTGCTGCAACCTAACCAAGTTTGGAACAGTCACACATAAATGTAATGCGTGGATGGCAGTAGCTTGAGTTTAGCATCAATAGCCGTTTAGCACCTTGGTTGGCTCATGTACTTAGCGCATTGGGTCCACCGTACATACATTTCGAAAGTAATCGTTAAGTACCTCCACAAAGTTATGTATCGCCTCCAGATAGCACAGACTGTTGTCATTGACATCAACGCATCTGTAGATGTTCATATGGCACACCAGCGGTACACAATCCTATAGTCAATTTACGAGTTTTGTATCTCGTACGGTTACCCCTGCAAGCACCTCTTTGATCCGATTCCGCAGTTACCGAAATTCATTTACCTAACACACTTTCGACGCATCACATTTTTCAATGACTTTTTCGCCTTATCCCTCATACTGCAGTAAGCAAATTAGTCAAAAAATCCCATCGAGTTTTGTAATTATATGTGTATTTGTTTGTGATCAGAAAACATACTAATGAATTCTCACAAATCACGACCCACCATGATACACATATACATTCCATTCGAAGATTAATACGCTCTGGTTTGTTTGGAAAATTATTTTGTGCGAACAGAGACCCTAGGCATTGCTGGTTTACGCCCTTCTTAACTGAACGTGGGCCATTTGCACTATGTAAGTGCCATTTATAAAAGGCCAGCTCTAAGGCAAAGTACACCGCTAACATATTCATTTTTTAACATACGTACATACCAATATTGGAGAAAATACGGCAACAACTCCAAGCTGTCATCTGAATATGTAGACTTTTTAAATTCAGTGTTCCCCTTTGAGAACGGAACAACTTTTCTTAAAAACCATCACTTTACCTTCAGCAACGCAAACCATTTGTCAGTTTCCGGCGGCACCCAACTACATGTCAGTTCGGCTGGTGATTAGTTTTTGCAAGGGGCAATTGGTCTTGGAAGCCTCCTTGCGCCAACATACATACAAGTTAACTTAACGCTACCTAATGGATCACCCTTTGCTCACGTTGCCAGACCCGTGACATCATTACTCCACTTAGGGTTTACCGCAGAACTTTCGCTGATGCAGCACACGCGCAACAGCGCGATCACGTTGGACAAACACAACCAGCGATAGCGTGAGAATTGCAAGGCAGGCAATATCAGCCTACACGCGCAAATGATCGATTGGGAAATACAAAAGCATGGGAACTGCAACATACGCAGAATTGGTTAGGCTAAGAAGTTAGTTGATAGGAATATTGAATTGTTAAGTTCAGTCTATTTTTGGGTGGTGCATTGAGCACACAATAAGTTTACTTTTATAACATAATTTTAGTGGTGCGTTGAGCACACAATAAGTCTACTTTTATAACATAATTTGGTGGTGCATAAGCACAGAATAAAATTGCTTTTATAACGTTGTGAAATCGTTGTTTGAATTGATCTTCGGTGAACGGTTGGTTCACCGCAACTTTAATTTTTTAATTAACCTCGCTCACTGAGTCTTAGCAGGCGCCCGAGTGGGTTGCAAATATCTGTTCTAGTTGAAAAAACTTTAAGAAAAAAAAAATTGGTACATAACTGTGTTCATAAGAGAAAAGACAAAAATCATACAGAATCCTGTGAAAAATTGGAGATACAAGCGGAAATAAATATAGTGAAAAACTTTAAGGAAAAAAACTTCGTATTTAGATAATTGTGTTCATAAGAAAAAAGACAAAAAACCATACAGAATTCCTGTGAAAAATTGGAGAAAGAAGCGAAGATATAAAATTAGGACAGCGTTTAATTTTGTTCAAAAGAAAAAAAAGACAAAGATCATACAAAAAATTGGAGAAAGAAGTGAAGATATAAAACAAGATAGATATCAACAAGAATAGAAAGTGATATCATCAAATAACCGAGTATAGTAAGGGATAGAATAAAAAGGACATCAGTGACCGAATTCCAATGAAATATTGGCTTTTGTAAGTAAAACATTATTAACGGAGATTAATGGCACCGTAAATGCCATTCTATCGCAGCTTAGAAGATTCCAAGAGCGCCTAAAAAGCGTGGAAACCAGGAATAGTGAAGAATCCCTACAAGGACTAAGTGAAAACTTGGAAAGGTTAGAAAGTCAAGTGGAGGAGGTGCGCAGACAATCTGCAGACACCGACCCACAGCCTGCGGAAGAACCACTCACGAGTCCTTAGACGGAGGACGAGTTAAGAGAAATTTCAAAACTGCTCAAGGAACTCCGGATATTTGATGGATCTCGGGAGCACTATTCCTCCAGGATCCATAGCGCGGAACAGATTGTTAAGGACTACCAGTTTGTGCGGCACAAGCCGATTTATAGGGACCTTTTAAGTCACATTAGGTACAATGTTAGGGGCGCAGCAGATGCTGCGATGGTGTCTCACAATATCCTTGATGCCGATTGGAAAAGTGTCAAAGAAATTATTTTGCTGCATTACGCAGATGCTAGGGACATTAGATCAGCAATTAACCCAAATGATGGAAGGACACCAAAAGGTGTCCGAATTTTACGCTCGTGTCAATAAGCAGCTGTCGCTAATGATTAACACGGTAAATAGCGAGAAGTATATGCATGATGAAACGGTGAAGGCTTTGGCAGAGGCACATCGGCGTAGGACATCAGATGTATTCATCAGGGGATTGAATGGGGACCTGCCAACTCTACTCCTTATGAAAAAGCCAAAGTCCCTACAGAAGCGTATTCGTCATGTCTCACGTTTATCCATGTGGATCGGAGAAATGCCATTTATCGCGCACCACAAGCACTGAATAGAAACAGCAGAATGTTCGGCGACACATACCAACCTTCGGCACCGCGATATTTCGCGCGGAACAATAGGGACTACACTGACACAGCTCAAAGCTATCAAGCTCAAAACCGGTCGGGATCTAACTACCCAACACAGCCAAACAATAACTATACCGGTAGAATCTAAAACCAGGTAGGGTCAAATTTCTCATACTCAGGATCAGAGCAATCGCGGAACAACCATCTTCCCAAACCAGACAAACAAACAATTCGAGATTTCCAAGGTATGACAGCATAAAAGGAAATTCAGGTTCCACGGGATTCTCGAGTTATGAAAATAAAACCCCAAGCAAATAACAAAAGCTATTTCATCTAGTGCTAGTAGAGGAGGAAGAAGGGGAAGATACCTCTGGAGGATCTTGCAAGCAACAAACCGTGGGTGATCAGGTAAATTTTACGATGGAGGCCTCGTGTCCGGCGAACCATATTTAGAGTATGCTACGCAGGATCAGGGTCCCTTAGAATTTTTAGTAGATACGGGAGCGAACAAAAACTACATTAGCGAGCGCGTAGCACAATGCACTATGCCGGTAGGGAACCCATTCCAAGTAATCTCCGCGGGGGGAAAAATCAAAATAGACAGAAAAGTCTGTGGAAATTTTTTTCGTCCCTCAAAAAGTCCGTACAATTCACCCATATGGATTGTACCAAAGAAATCCCAGGCCGACGGCGAAAAAAAATACCAAATGGTCATAGATTCAATCGACTAAATACCGTAGCGATTCCCGATACATATCCCATACCAGATATTAACGGCACTATCGCTAGCCTGCAAGGTACTTTACTACACTCGGCCTAACCTCAGGGTTCCACCAGATCACGATGAAAGAATGACATCCCAAAAACCGCACTTTCCACTATGAACGAAAAGTACGAATTTTTGCGACTCCCTTTCGGCCTACAAAATGCACCCTCTATCTTCCAACGAATGATAGACGACGTGCTTAAAGAATTTATAGGCCGCATTTGCTTTGTACACAACGATGGTATAATCATCTTTAGCCATTTAAAGGACATTGAAGTAATCCTTGCCAGACTCTTGGCTGCTGGTCTCAAAGTAAATCTGGAAAAAACACAGCTCTTAAGAACAAGTGTGGCATTCCTTAGATATATTGTGACCTCTGAAGGGATACTGCCAGATCCAAAAAAGTAGATTCCATAAAAAATATGCTCCCTCCATGCAATTCAAAGGAGCTTAAAAGCTTTCGAGGACTAACATCATACTACAGAAAATTCATCCGTGATTATGCAGAAATCGCAAAACCTCTAACTAATCTTACGCACAGGTAAAAGCGACCCAGTCTAAAAAAGTTCCAATAGCCCTGAACGAAGAAGCTTTAAAGGCATTTGAAAATCTCAAAGAAGTGTTGACGACCTCCGAAGTCCTGACCTTCCCCAACTTCGAAAAAGCCTTTAATCTAACAACTGATGCCTCCGATTTCGCGATTGGTGCGGTACTCTCGCAGGACTACGATGGCAAGGACAAACCCATTGCGTTTATTTCACGAAGTCTAACTACCATAGAGGAAGGGTACGCGATGAATGAAAAATAAATGCTTGCTATCGTTTGGGCACTGGACAACCTCCAAAATTACCTATACGGCGTAAAAAAATACAAATATTTACAGACCATCAGCCACTAACCTTTTCACTTAGCAACCGTAATTACAACGCCAAGCTGAAGCGTTCGAAGTCCAGAATAGAGGAATACAACTACGAACTTATATACAAGCCAGGGAAATCCAATGTCGTGGCTGATGCTTTTTCGCGATTAATATCGCAGGTAAACCACCTGACATCCTCGTCTGAAATCGCCAGCCAAAATGCAACCATGGGTTCAATAGCAGATGCTGGCAGCGAGAGCAATTCAAACGGCGACACCATTCACAGCGCTGTACAAGACAACTCGGACCTCATTCCCACGACAGCCGGTTCTACGTACCGGAATGACTCGGGTTTTACCCGACCAAGGGCTGTTGTTTCGGCGATCTAACCCCGTTTAGGTCGGCGAAGTATCTCAGAAGTTGTTCGTCCATAGGGCTACATTCACTACGTATTCTTCTACTCAGGGCTGGCATCGAGTCAAACCCAGGGCCAGAAACCTACACCTGCTGTGTATGCCGGAGACGATTACACCACAACTCCACCTCAGTCAAGTGTAATGCCTGCGAGGGGTGGAGTCACCTCAGAGTCTGCTCGGGACTATGGACACATCGACAGTGGACCACGTCGTACGTGGCCCCCCTGTTGCTCAAACAGAGCAGCCTCCACGACTAACCTCAGTCCACCCGAGCAGCCTGACACAGTCACCACAACACAACAACATAATAACACCACAGACCATACCACAGCCACGACAGACCACATAACACACACAACCGCACCACCAACCACACGGCGCCACCAACAACTCCTGGTTCCCCCTACAATCTGCACGGTATGTCAGACCAGGATATTCCGTAATGTGACATCAGTCAAGTGCAACACCTGCCTTGGCTGGTGCCACTTTAGGGCATGCTCAGGTCTGCGTACCACGCGAGATTGGACTGGGAACTTCGAGGGCCCGTGTTGCGCTGCTCGGTCGCAGACCTCAATTGCGACGCCTCCCGCCACCACCACAGGGCGGCAACCATCACAGCAGCGCACATAGCCAACGGCGGTAAGAACACACACATTACTTACACCCCACATTACGACACGTCTCCCGAACCACATGAAGCTCCTTCAATTTAACTGCAACGGGCTACAGAGCAAGATTGAGGAGATAACCGTCTTCATGTGTCGGCATGGTATATTGATAGCTGCGGTCCAAGAGACGAAGTTGCACAGCAATTCAACTTTGTTGAATTGCGCCGGGTACAACGTCGAGATCGCGAGCGAGATAATGGTGGTGGCTTAGCGTTCATCACGCACCACACCGTGCAGTATCGTCTAATCGAAGCAGACATCGACCGCACGGATACCACCCTAGAATGTCAGGGAATCGCTATCCGGTCAGGCTATGTTGAGCTCGAAATATTTAACATATACATACCCCCTGTCACCTGCTGCCCGGCAGGATATCACCCTGATATAGGTGCGCTCCTCAGAGGTGAAAACCGTATGGTAGTAGGTGACTTTAATGCGCACCACGATCTTTGGCACTCAAGCCTGTCAAACGATCGTAGGGGAACAGACTTGGCTGAGCAGATACGACGATTCGACATTCTGCACAATGAACGACGACGCACCCACCAGGATTATGGGTAACTGCAGTAGCTCGCCAGACATCACCATAGTCAGCGCTGCTCTGATAAACAGCATAACATGGCGACCTATGCTGACTTTAGCGTCAGACCACCTACCCATAGTCATCTCGATAGATAAACCAACCGACTTTGCCTCCGCTAAACACCGGACCTATATCAACTTCTCTAAAGCTGATTGGAAAGGTTACGCGGAGTTTACTGAAAATACCTTCACTGCGCTTCCCACACCAACCGACGTCCATCTCGGTGAACGTAAGTTCCGCAGGGCTGTCACTGCTGCTGCAGCTCGCTTCATACCGGCAGGATGTATAACGGACCCACGTCCAAACTTCCCTGCTGAAGCGGCTGTTCTAGCCGGTGAGCGTTATAGCCTTCGTCAGGCCGATCCCGGAGATCCCCGTATCAGGGATCTCAACGCGGAGATTCGGCAACTAGTAAAACGTACATAAGCGGAAGAAATGAGAGGAGCATCTGAAGACCTGTAACTTCACCTCTGGTGTAAGTAAGCTTTGGTCAAACGTGAGGTCACTGTCCAATCCGACGAAGCACGACGACAGAGTCGAAATTTCTTTCGGCGGCCATGCTTCGTCGGACCCGGAGCGATGCGCGAGCTATTTTAGCCGGCAGTTCATACTGCATCCTCCGGTGGACAAAGCCAAGCGTCGAGTGACCAGAAGGCTGCACAAACTGCCAACAACCTGTGCCCCCCTTGCTTTCACTTGCGGTGAAGTTCAGGTGGCCATCGGGAAGGTGAAAGCCTCCAAAGCCATGGGTCCCGACGGAATATGCATGCTGATGCTGAAAAATTTGGGTCCTGCGGGGGTAGCGTACCTAACGGAGGTCCTCAACTTGTCTATGGCCACTCTCATCATCCCAGACATCTGGAAGGTGGGGAGAGTGGTCCCACTGCTCAAACCGGGGAAACCTGCCAACAAAGGAGATTATTATCGTCCGATAACACTCCTTTCCCCGGTAGCGAAGACACTCGAGGCCTTGCTACTCCCGTACTTCACAAACCACTTGACCCCAGCGAAGCATCAGCATGGTTTCCGTAAAGTGCAAAGTACAACAACAGTACTTAACGCCATAAACACTCAGATAACTCGTGGCCTTAACTGAAGCCGTCCCTGTGAGAGAACGATTCTAGTAGCGTTGGACTTGTCAAAGGCGTTTGACACCGTCTGCCATTCCACGCTACTAGAAGATATAGAGAGAGAGATCGGGAGCCACAGAAGTGGCCACCCGAACAGACAGCTGCTTGCAGAGGAGCCCTCGTCTAGGCACGTCAGGAGGCATCTATATGAACTGACGGACGAAGTCCAGAGGTTCATCAAGCAACCTCTGGACCCGACAGCTTTCCGACAGGCCCTGAACGGCATTCACAGGGAGTCAGTCTCGAGTTATGTAGACTCTAGACCTGTGAATGCTGTTCTAGGCATACCACCCCCGGACACAGACGAGTTGGAGCTTCATCTGCCTCGGGAGACTTGCACAACACTAGCACAACTTCGCTCCGGCTACTGCAGCAGGTTAAACTCCTACCTGAGTAGATTGAATGAGGATGTGCCGAATGAGTGTCCGGCATGCGGATGTGGGGTCTCATGACTCGAAACATCTCTTCGCATGCCCGGAAAACCGGACAACCCTAACGGCCTTGTCCCTGTGGACAAACCCCACAGAAGCTGCACGCTTCCTAGGGTTGCCGTTAGTGGAACTTGACGACAACGACTGAGATACCAACCGTCCTGGGCGGGGTTGTTGTAGCCGCTACAACAACAACAACTCGGACCTAATCCCATTTGTGCCACTGAATGTGTTTAGGAACCAAATTGTGTTAGGGGCAGGCTGCAAATATGCGGGGAGCCCCATCACGGTTATCTTCGACAGTACCTAGCAATTTAGGGAATCAGCGAGCAACAGCTTGTTAATGTATTCAAGGAAAAACTGAGACCGGATGTAATCAATGGTATAAAAATGCCAGAAACTCACTTAGGGATGCTTCGGACGGTGCATTTAGAACATTTTATACATTATAAGGTCCAAAAATGAGCAGTACAATTCGAAATCATATTATGCCATGTGAAACGTATAGGGTTAGCAAGTATGATAGGCACCCAAACATGCCAGAGCTACAAAGCACACCAATCCCATCATGTCCTTGTGAAATCATCCACGTAGATAATTTTGGAAATAGAAGAAGAAAAATTTTTAAGCTGTAAAGACAAATTTTCAAAATTTGCCACCTCAAAAGTATTAGTGGCCGACAATGAAAGGGGGCTAATTAGCCCGATAATACAAAACTTATTAGAATCCAAAGGAATCCGACTTTATCGCACACCATCACAAAGAAACGGGGTAAATGGTCAAGTTGAGAGGCTCCATTCCACCCTTATCGAAATATTTCGATGCCTAAAATCAGATAACCCGAATTTCAAGACCAAGGAGCTGGTTAACATTGCGGTAGACCGCTACAACAACTCAATCCACTCGGTTACAAACCGAAAACCCAGCGAAGTGTTTTTTAATCGCTCAAGGGCCTCCAACTACCAGGAACTTTAAGATACAAGTAGGAAAATAAAGAAATATTTAAAAACATTACTAAAAGAGAAACAGATTGCCCAGATTCGAAGGCATAATAAAAGAAGGTCCCTACCAGAACGTTATGACGAAAACGACGTCATGTACGTAAAGGACAAGCAAATAAAAGGTAAACAAAAACCTCTCTTTAAGAAGGAAGTTGTGGCCAAAGACAATAAGGTCACAGTAACTACCCTTAGTGGCAGGAAAATCCACAAGTTGCATATAAAGAATTTGAAACGTAGGAATTGGCGCCATCGAAATTGACAAATGGCTACGTTACTCCCAAAAAGGATTCCACGATCCCCCATAGCTGGTTCGAGAAAAGTATGAATCTGCAATCTAAATTACCTTTATCCTTGCGTCTAACCCGCAAGTCGAAAAAATAAAAAATAATATCAGTTTTGCGCCTAATCCGTAAAACAAAAAAGAAAATTTACTTTATCCTTGCGCCTAATCCGCAAGTCGAAAAAATAAAAGAATATCAGTTTTGCGCCTAATCCGTAAAACCAGAAATAAAATTAACTTTAACCTTGCGCCTAATCCGGAAGTCGAAAATATAAAATAATATCAGTTTTGCGCCTAATCCATAAAACAAAAAAGAAAATTAACTTTATCCTTGCGCCTAATCCGCAAGTCGAAAAATAAAAGAATATCAGTTTTGCACCTACTCCGTAAAACAAAAAAGAAAATTAACTTTATCCTTGCGTTTAAACCGCAAGTCGAAAAAATAAAAAAAATATCAGTTTTGCGCCTAATCTGTTAAACAAACAAGAAAATGAACTTTAACCTTGCGCCTAATCCGCAAAGGAAGGAAAAAATTTTAATATCTTTGCGCCTAATACGCAAAAAAAATTATAATATAATTTTTATTATTATTATAATATAATTTTTTTTTTTACCACAAAAGATTACAAAAAGTAATGCCTACAAATTTAACACAATATTAATCCACTAACAACAATAAAATTAACCAATACAACAAAAAACCTAAATCTTTAAAAGGGTCCATATTATCAAATGTAATAGTAGTAACCTTTTCTACAACACAAAAAAAAAATAAAAATTTATTTTATATCCTTGCGCCTATCTTGCAAGAGGACACAAATTTTTTGCTTAAGATTATTATAAAAAGTAATGCCTAGGGACTTAACACAATACTAACACACTAACAACAATAAAACTAACCAATACAACAAAAAACCAAAATTTGAAAATTGTCCATATTGATAAAATGTAATAGCAGTAACCCTTTTCACAAGCTTAGTACTATCACGCTAACAGTAACGAATTAATACCTTAACAATCCCGCATACTGTATAGCTCTTAGCAATACTATCAATTTCGTAGAATAGAATAGAATTTAGCAATTACTAACCCACTAACACCAATAAATTTAGGAATAACATCATCACTGGCATCAGCCATCAGCGGTTTCCATATCTTTCATTATAAGGCTCCGATCGTAACTGTCCAAAGCGGAAATGGGTGGATCATTCAAGCTAATCCACGATATCAACCTCCAACAATATGCTAAAACTCTTATGGAAATGGAAAACTTTACAATCCGGTTAATTAAACGAACCGATGACCAGCTCTTAGCTCTATATTAATCAAACACTGGACCGACTCGAAGAGCTGATGAGGAGTACAGGAAATACCAGGTTTACTCGCTCTATTGACTGGCTAGGCTCAGCATGTAAATGGCTAGCAGGATCACCTGACGCAAGTGATTGGAACAATATTCTCCACAGCCAAAATCAAGTCATTGAAAGCAACAACCATCAATATAAGGTTTAGGCTGCAAACAGAGTGGAAGCGAAGCCGAAGACGAAGACGAATTGCTTGCGTTGCGGGCAAGTTGGCGAGTGTACATAGTGGAAGATGAATGATATGAAGATTTGTTTCTAAATAAAACCCTTTTTTTTAGATAAAATCAAAAGAAAATAAAGCAAAAACAGCAATTCATGAAATAATTTGTATAGGACAACTTTTGGAGAATTTCACCACTTGTATTATGTGTTACGGCAAGACGGACAGACATTTTTCGAATATACAAGAATGCGAATTAATATGTTTGATTGCATTTTGCCAAAAATTTAGCCAATTTCTTAAAAAACGCGTTTTTTCACAGTTGCAAACAGTTAAATAAATTGTAAACAACTCATCACAGCAAGCGATTCGTCTTTGAAAACAGTACCGCACTGTTTCAAGCTGACCGCTTGCGCAACATCTTCATCTTCGTCTCCGTCTTTGCTTGCACTGTGATCACTTTCATATGTTTACTACTGCACTGTTTTTCGTCTTCGGCTTCGTCTTCATCTTCGTCTTCGGCTTCGCTTCCACTCTGTTTGCAACCTTACGCGAAACTGTTCACCGCCACCCAAGAGGTGTTGAGAAAAATCGACGAGGTAGTGGACCGCACCAATTACGTAACGAAAGAAACCGAGGCAACAGAATTCGATCAAAGCGCGCTGCACAACATCATGCTCGTTCGTGAGGAGGTTAATGAAATGGTGTGGGCATTTCAACTGGCAAAGCGCGGAATTGTTAACTTCAACTTACTCGACACCGACGAGGTCAACCAGATCTTATCAGGGCACATTAGGTCAAATGATTACTTTTTCTGTGCGAAATTAATAGCAGCTAAAATATAGCAGTATTTTAATGTAAAAGAATGGAAACCGTTAAAAAAAAGTGTAGAGTCAATGAATAACATGTAAAAACATGACTTGGCTTTCGTAAAACAGAATTTTTTAAGTTCAAATGATGAGTATATGTGTTTAGGTAGTTCTCGAAAACATTGTCCATTGTCTTGGTTATTTTCTTACCATACTCAACCCGAAGGGGGTTGAGCTACATAAATAAAATAAGTATGGTCACATGTACATAAATGGTTTCATCTAGGGATAAAAAAAAAATATTATCGAAGTCCCTTAATTAAAAAAAAAATAATATTTACTACATGTCTCGCAGATATACTTTAAGGAGACATTCCTAAAGCAGTTAGTCTTCATGAAACCCTTTATTTTCACTTGAGATTTTTCTCAAATTGTCCACCGATATTATTTATATTCAGAATGCAAATGTTGCATTATAACACATTTACCAAAAACCGCTGGTAACTTCCTGAAAAGAATACGATTTTTTTAAACAATTTACGAAAACAATATTCAAAACTCTATTCACCTTAAGCAAAAAATTTCGGAATTGCAATCTGTAGATTCGCTCAAGGATTTGCCTTTTTGCGAAGGCTGCTCATCAATAGTCTTTGCGAATCGGCGCGAGTGTCTTTGTAACATAGCTATGCTACAGGAGATGAAATGTAATCCAAATTGAGGCTGGTATTTTTTTTTTGCTATCACATACTTCCATTTTCACTATTTATCACCATTAAAATGGACTATTTACCACCATTAAGATGCAACCAAATTTTGACAGCTGCTGTTGTTGTACAGCGCCACTTGCGGCCGGGTAAAATACTAAAATTTAGGCTAAGTTATTTTTAGCGAAAGGGAGGACAGAACCGCAATTTTTGGGGATAGCCAAATTTTAGCATATTTAAGCGATAGCGAAAGTTAGAATGCGGCTGCTGGTCGACACACTTGGCTTTGATTTCTAAAACAACTTCATCAGTAAGAAGCAGGATAATAACTCCATAATTTTCGTCTTTGTTTGATAAATAATTGCTGCAAAAAATACGCGTCTTTTCTTCTAAGAGTTTCATGAAACTTTCGCAAATATCAACAGCACCAAATTTGTTTCCCAACGTGGTTGACAACCGAAGAAACCCGTTCTTTCTTTGAACATCCAATCAGCCAAACTGCAAACATCTCGCCTTTTATAATAGCATGATAGCCCAGAAAAAACAGTTTTTCTTGAAAACGACTAAAAACGGCGGTTTAAGTAAAATAAGACCAACTCATTACATCTCAGTTTATCCATTTCCAATACCATTTTGTTTGCCGAAAGTTAACAAAATTGTAAAAGCTTACATTAAATCATAAATGGAAATAAATCAGAAAATTTTTGAGGTTATGCAAAAAAGTCAGTTTGTTTTGCAAACAAATGATGGAGAGCCACATGATTAAAGCCACATAGATTCTCACTTATATTTTTGTTTTCCATTAAAATGTTTCCTTTAATAATTCCAACTTTATAAAAAAAATGCACTTTAAACATGAGAAATAAACCGGTTGCGCAAACAACGTGTCAATAACATTTTGAAAGTGTAACTTTGTTTGATTGCTGTCTAACGGTGATTTTTATTTTACAAAAACAAAGTTAAGTTTCTGTTATTTTGGAGTATTCCCTACAGAATGCCATCAAAAAATAATGTAAAACTGCGTTTCCGAAATTGGACCTTCGCACAGCCAAATGAATCTTTTGACCTAATGTGCAGGGATGGAAACTCTTCCATACCAAAACGTAATCGAGGCAATTGAATATGGCAAACCATCAGTATACACAAATGGGACACTGCTTCTCTACGTGCTCTCAATGCCGAAGGTAACAACCAGCAAATATAATTTGCTGATTACTCGCGTCGGTATCTACGAGGGGGAGCAATTAGACCTACCGTTCGACAGGATGCTCGTCAACCAAGAAGAAACATACGGTACAGTTTGTACATCAGAATCACTGACCAAATTGGAGGAAGACAGCTGCCTACGACGACTGTTAAAAGGGTGAGAGGCAAGCTGTCAATTCACCAGGCGAAATGCAACTATTACAGAATTAGTAAGCGAAAACACAATCTTCATTTCGAATTACCAAGGCGAAATCAGGAGTAGCAATGCTTCAAACGTTATAATTGGCACCTACGTCATCCAACTGAGTAACGAAACCATCAGGATCGGTGACCAAGTGTTCTCCAGCAACGAAGCTATTACAACACAGGCTCTTCCAGCGGTGCTATCAAACGTCAAGGATCATACCATGAAGATCAACATAGAATACGTGCACGACATCACGATAAGAAATGTTAAGTATCTAAGGTACGTTAATGAAAAGATCAATTACTCTATCGTTGCAGAAGCTTTCTCAATATGCGCAATAATCTTTGTCGCCGTCATACTGTGGAGATGTTATACCAAAAAGCGAGACATATCAGAAATTCCGACCGTGACCATTCTCTTCGAGTTATAACCCCTTCGTGTTTTTCAACCTTTGATCTGCGGGACGCAGATCTTTAAAGGGGGAGGAGTTAACTTAACGCTACCTAATGGATCACCCTTTGCTCACGTTGCCAGACCTGTGACATCATTACTCCACTTAGGGTTTACCGCAGAACTTTCGCTGATGCAGCACACGCGCAACAGCGCGATCCCGTTTGCAAACACAGCTAGAGAAAGCGTGAGAATTGCAAGGTAGGCAATATCGGCCTACACGCGCAACTGATCGATTGGGAAATACAAAAGCATGGCAACTGCAACATAAGCAGAATTGGTTAGGCTAAGAAGTTAGTTGATAGGAATATTGAATTGTTAAGTTCAGTCTATTTTTGGGTGGTGCATTGAGCACACAATAAGTTTACTTTTATAACATAATTTTATGGGTGCGTTGAGCACACAACAAGTCTATTTTTATACCCGAGCGCACTTGTGCACAAGGGTATTATAACTTTGTTCACATAACGGTTGTTTGTAACTGGCAAAACGAATCGAGATAGATATAGACAAATGTATACATAAATGATCAGGATGAAAAGAGAAATCGATTAAGCGGTGACTGTCTGTCCCTCCGTCCGTCCGTCCGTCCGTCTGTGCACACGATAACTCGAGTAAAAATTGAGATATCTTAACGAAACTGGGTATGTGCACTTCTTTCAGGCGTAGGCGTACCATCCGCTATTGAAAATGGGCAAAATCGGACAATAACCACACCTACCTCCCATATAACGGTAATTTTCAGAAATACCAAAACTGCGATATTTTAGTAACTACTGAAGATTATGCACTCGAAATTGATATTTACAATAAGTTTTAGACGAAAAATAAGAATATTATAAATTTTTGGAAAATGGGCGTAGCCACGCCCACTTATGTTTACATGTGTATATCTTGGTAACCGCTGCACCAATTTCTTCCAAACTTGGCACAGTTGTTAACCTTGGTATAACATACGAAATGGCTGAAAATTTTTGAAATCGGACAATAACCACGCCCACATCCCATATAACGGTAATTTAGAGAAATACGAAATCTTCGATAAATCAGTAATTATTGAAGCTAATTTATTCAAAATTGATGCTTGCAACAATTCTTTACCAAGAAATACGCTTAGGACAAAATTTTGAAAAATGGGCGTGGCACCGCCCACTTATGATCACATATATGTATCTCGGTAACCGTTCTACCAATTTGTACCAAACTCGGTGTGGTTATTGTGCTTGCCACATAGAAGCAAAACGTTGAAAATTATTGAAATCGAACTAAAATTACGGCCGCTTTTCATATAACGGTAAATTTAAGAAATGCTTGAAACTTCAATATTTCGAAATTTAAGGACGCTAATTTACTCAAAATTGATACACCCCGGCTTACCATCTAGCGCTAGCTTTCGGAAAGGTGAAAAAACATATATTTAATACTTGCGCCGGGTATTTAATGTTCGGGTCCGCCCGAACTTAGACTTTCTTACTTGTTATAACATAATTTGGTGGTGCATAAGCACAGAATAAAAATTACTTTTATAACGTTGCTAAATTTTTGTTTGAATTGATCTTCGGTGAAAGGTTGGTTCACCGCAACTTTAATTTTTTATTTTCTAATTTAACATTAATAAAAGATGCCTAGAATTACCCAATAGTAGCTAACCTGAAATAGAAAATTATGAATTAAATAATTCAACCAAAACTTACAGCCTTTACTATTCACGCAACTTAAGGCGTCGTGGTTTATTCTGAATGACATTTTATTCATTCAGGAAGTTACACGCTTGTCATAATTTTGACTTATGTGATTTACCCAAAGGTTGGCATACGGTATTTAACCAAATAAAAGCCTTCTTTACATACTACTTAGAGCGCCACCTATCTCTAGAGTTTGTGGTTAGCGGGTAAATTCGCACTCCTCTGGTGAGCAATGAAACTCACCACACTACCAAACCATTAGTTACGATATTAGAATGCAAACTGCATGTTCGAGCACCAGTCGCTTGGACATTTAATACAATTCTTAAAGATCTGCTCGATGGCAAGAGCTGTGGAAATTTTCAATGTGTGTGTATATATTAGGGTGCTTTTTTTTTGCGACTATTTTTTTTTTCGGTCCCATCGTGAAATTTTGTTGGAAATACCCAAAAA
>NW_023458945.1:27950-45489 GCF_013731165.1 Rhagoletis pomonella
GCTAATTCATTTTCCTTATTCAACCAACTACTATCAAGTGCAGCTGACAAATTTTTGCTCACAACTCAGTTGTGAGGTTTTATTAGAATAGGGCTGTTAATCTCGCGATGCTGTTAAACGAAAAAGGTTCGTTCATAATGAATAAAACTCCTTCCGAACTAGGCATTCTACTAGAAAAATGCAGCTAAATAAAACAGCTAATCGAATGCTAAACGGAATGTACCGTAGTAGAATAATTTTAATTTATAAATTTGGTCGTTGCCTTAATCCATCTAATATTAATAATGGAACAAAATTTGTAGTACAAGTGATGATCAATATATATTAGTTATAGCACGATAAAGCCAAAAGTATGGCTCCTAAGGATGCCTTAATGTAAACAAAGAAAATAGTTTGTCTCCTTTAAATTACGCTGAACTGAATATTCGTATTACTGTTTTATATTTTGATTTGTTTACCCCGGACGACGTCGGGTGCTCTGCTAGTTATAATATATTTCCAAAAGTTTATATAAAATTTGTATATATGGGTATCAATTGTAAGAATTCGAAACAAACTAAATAATTTTTGTATTCAATTAACCTTTTGGAACAAGCCAAAAATGTCCTTTAGAAATATTATCCTTCAAGATTTTTAATTTTGAATGAATTTTAAAGTATCTAAGTTTAATTTAAATCCTATGAATATATATAAGGATACTAAAGGATAAAAATATCAAAGAATATTTTTCAAAAAATTGTAATCCTGCCTTCCTATTGAAAAACTAAAGATGCAGATTTACTAAAAATGCGCTCAAATACGGGATACATACACCCTTATTCTAGCTATGGTACGAAAAACGAAAAAGCGGCATGCTGCCACTCTTGCGGAAACATGTGCAGCATTTCCAGCTATCACTTGTTTCTCGAAGTCAGCTGTATGAAGGAAAACAAAGTGGAGATGAATTAAAACAAAACTTATAAGTGCTAATTTATGGTAGAATCGTTTGATTTTTACATATTGTGAAGAAAATTATGGACTCATTATGGACGCATTTGCAATTATAGCAGTGAAGTAAGAGCGCGCTATGGAAATGCGTTCACAAAGGTATGCGGAGCTGTGGGGAATAGTAACCATGGACGCATCTATGTATGTCACCTTCTGGTTGAATTGTTGAACCAAAAGCCTTAACTCCTCTTATACATGAAGAACTGGTTATCAATCCAGTTAATGCAACAAGAACTTCTTCCAAGTCATTGAAAATATGCATTTTGTTAGGTTTACCACCTGTTGCGCTTGTATCTGCCTTCGACCGCGCATAGGGATTGTAACCCTTACTAGGTAGAATTCTCTTTCTCCGGAGAAGAGGGGCGAGAGCCCTACACATAACTCCGGCTACGCCATCCACAGTATGTTTGCGCAGAACCCTCATCAAAATTTACAAAAAATGCATAGCTAAAATCGAATTTATTAATAAACTAGTGCTCGGAAATTTAAAACCCTGTCTTAAATTAAAGTTTATTCTTTTGACTACACATGTACGTTAACGCTTTCAGACCAATATCATTGTACAAATAACTAAACCGTAACCAACCAGTATAAACCAGTGGATAAAAATTTAATAAATTTTAAAAGAACACCAGTAATATTTTCTCAAAACACACATTGACTGACATCTCTTTGCTTAATTTTTAAACCGTAACCAAGTTTCTCTATTACGGACAACATTATTTTTTGTTCGTTCATATAAAGCTGTAAACACATAAAGGGCTTGTGGTGTGCGGCGTGCAGACTGTCAAAATAAAATACGTGGAAACCATATGAACTGAACACAATCCACAACACAAGCCCAGGGTGTCGTTTGATTGCACGCCATGATGTAGCCGAGCAATTTCTATTTTCTAATTTGACAGGCGTGCTTACATTTCGTCTCAGTGTTTGGGAAATGAAATTCTTCTTTAGTACGAAATCTATACGAAAACTGTACTTTTTGACTGAAAGTTGTATCGACTTTTTAATTTGCTCATATATTTTCATAGTACATGCACACATACATGCCCTTCAAGACCAATGATTTGATGGTATGAGAAAGTTTACTTGTTTATGTACATACATTTACATATTTTCCACTTTTACAAATTGACTTACATAATCATAAATATGTATGCACACATTTTCAGGTACACTTCTTAACAAAAAGCATTATAATTCGGTACTAAAACTGTACATAGCATTTCATTAGTAATTTTAATATTATGGCAATATTCCTAGCTATAGCTCTTATCAAAATTGTATGACACTCACATATTAAAGAGATTTTACCATTTATCTTAATATTGTTTAATTTTAGTTATTTGTTTATAAAAAGTTTATACCTTAACCAAAACCGTATAAATCCAAGCTCCTATCATTGTGCAACATTAAAAAAGCAACAAACTTTTCTAAATATTTCAAGCTTTTTAATTAAATTTCCTAGAAATATATTAAGTATACAGTTTTGTAGCCCATTCCATTTTAATATAACAAAGTGCAAGTTTGAAGTATCTGCGACTTATCGTTGATTTTTAAGATTTTTTTGTTGAAGGTGTCCATATAAAAAAGTCGTCGAACATACTTCATATGGAAGAAAATGACTGACATCGTGAAAAAGACTGCCAAAAATCAACGGTAAACCCCAGCTACTTTAACCTGAAACTTTATTACATATAATAAAATTTAATGGTGTACAAACCTGCATACTTAAAATATTTCATAAAAATATAAATAAAGAGCTAGACATTTTTATGACAGTTTTCTGCTTTATTTTAAAGTTGCACAAAGATTTAAACTCGGATTCAAACAGTTTTCGTTAAAGAATAATAATAAAAAAATAATAAAATAAATAGCCAAATCTTGTCCAATTTGTGAGTTTCGTCGTTATGATAAGCACTATACATATTTTTAAGAAAATCTCTTGTTTTAGTTAACCCAGAAGTTATTGCTTCTTTATGAAGTTGATTTCGACATTTTGTTTTAAGATTTAGTACCGAAAATATGTTATCAAACTTTTCCTAGGAATGGAAAGCTGATAGCACACCTTGCGCTATGATATAATAGTTCGTTCAAGACATTTTAAACACTTTTCCAAAACTTATAAAGGCAAATTTGAAAAGGTCAAAATAAAAACAGAATACAAAAATTTCCCGCTTTGATTTTTCAGAGCTACATACATATATTTAGTATTCATCACAAAACTGTATTAAAAAGTTTTGCATAGTAGGAAAGTATATTTTGAACGAAATTGTATAAAAAAAGTACGATTGTACCAAAAATGCCAAAACTGTGCAAAATAGGGTTGTGGAACGCAACTGCAAACATTGCCACACACCACATGTGTTTACAGCATAAATCAGTGTATAAAAATGTACGCGTATGCGAAAGGTAAATTGTGTCTAAAAGAACACCACTAATATTTTCTCAAAACACACATTGACTGGCATCTCTTTGCTTAACTTTTATCTCGCTTCCAACACAGAATTGTTTTCATACAAAATTACGCAAAAAAGCTGTCATTTTCTTACTCGCTCGTTTCCAGGCATGCCATTGTTACGAATTTCGAAATTTCGAAAATACGATTCGGAAAATGCGTTATTTAAGAATCGATAAACTTAAGTATATCGAAAGAAAAAGCGAATCCAAGTCCTTTATTTTAAATTTTATTTTGCAAAGAAATATATGGAAAATTGTATGAAAACAATAGAACACAATCAACAACAGAAACAGGCAATTAGGTTCCGTTATTCGTTGTTACCTTCTCAATACATTTAATTAGTTTCATATATTTTTAAACTACTCCTTGGGCGGGAAAGAATTGCCAAAGTAGTGACACCATAATACAAATTTAAGATAACCGTAAATTTCTTAATGATCCAATGATCGGACCTAAACCAAATCATTATGGGACTACCTCTGAGGTATCACCTCAGACTCAAGTATAGCGAGAGTACCAGTTTGACAGAATAAAACATAACCAAAAATCATAGAAAATAAGGATGCTGGCTATGTTTATGACTCCTTTATATTCAATGTTCTTTGTGATAATTGCTCTGTCACGTTTGTGCGAAAAATTACTTTTGGGTCAGAGTACAGGTAGACTCTTATTAAATTAATAAAGAAAACACTGAATATCTGGACTTAATCGGTACAAATATGAGAAATCGAGACACTTACACGCCCCGACTTTTAAAAAATATTCAGCGGGACAATTTTCATAAAATCGGTACGAATGGTCACCGTACATATAGTACCACTATAAAACATAGACTGATCATTTGACAATATAGCCAGAGACAGACTTTAACTTTTATGAAAACTGTGTTGTTAACGAAGCTTTAGTTTTGGCTTTATAAGTATTTCGTTAATTGTTTTCTTGGGACAGTCTAACGTTACATACATACAATGGGACAGTGCTGCCGCGGCCGAAAAATAAAGTTTAACAAAATATTTCAAAAATTTTAACAAATCCCGTTAAAATTAAGCAACTTATTTATCGGGTCTTATTAAAAAGAAAAATGCCTGTTTGTTTCTTCCTGAGCTTGTTAAATTGGCTATAGAAATAAAAAGTAAGCAAGTCAGTAAGTAAAGGCTCTGTAAGGCTGAGTTTTGTCGTCAAAAGTAAGGATGTTATAGTCTAAGGTCCCATTTCAAATGAATATTTAAACGGCACTTAAGTTTAATTGTGGATTGTTGTTTAAATGCCATTTAGCTTTCGTTGGGTTTCAGATCAACTTTCTTTAAATATGCCAAACAATTGGCAGCACTGCTGCTTATTCCTTGAAATTGTTGTTACATTTTCATGTTTGTTTACCTTTTCTGCTTCAATCTTGGTTGTTTGGTATAAACACAGGGTTCCATATCTCATATTTAAATAGCAAAACTGGCCATTTAAGTGCAGACTAAATGTATGATCTAAAAAGGAATAGTGGAAATTAATCAACAATTTCTACTTAAGTAGGCCATCTGAAATCGGGCCTAACAGTTGCTAAATTTGAAAACTGTTACACATTCTTTCAGGTTTTCAACACATACTGCTATAACACTATGCGACAGTCAAAATCGGGATGGGATGAAACCAACGGGAAATGTTATATCGGTCAAAAACAAGTTATACGTGTCCCGGCGTTTAGCTGGGTCATGTCTAGGAATCGAGATATATATATAACTATCATATAGGGGAAATTGTCACCTTTGGTGGTCTTTTTTTGACATAACTCGAGAACCACTAGTCTGATTTTGCTCAAACAAATTTAAAAAAATTAAAAATTACAATTCCTTTAATCTGTTCATATTACGTTTTTCTATATAATCAACAGTTTTGCCGGTAAAAATAAATGTATGAAGAAAAAAAATATTTTTTGCCTAAAATATTAAATTTTTTTAAAACTGAACCATTAGAGCGACATTTTTTCAATTTGAATCACAATATCTCCACAACAAGAGTTTTCCCAGATATAAGCTATACACCAGATGAAAGCTAAGGTTTCGGGCTAGATTTGTGGAAACCAAGAATAAAATCCACTGACCAGTTTTTGAGAAAATTCTCGAAATCCATATTTTCAGCAGCCCGATTTTTAGTTTTCAGGCGATAACGTTATGACATATTTATATTTTATAAACACAAAAGATAGAGTTAGATAGCTTGTTTGGAGACCCTTCTACTGATATCCACATGAATGACATGGACTGAGTAGTGCGGCCTCAGTTGTAGTTTAAAAAATTGCATTTTTTCGAATTTCAGGCAGCAGCCACGACCACAAAGGCATACGAATCAAAACATCCTGGAACAAAACCTTCTTAGTTTTTTTGTGCTTTTATTCCTGAAAGTTTGAAAAAAATTAAATGAAGGTACGTACAGACGCCACATACATACCAAAGCATCTCGTAGTGGAGACACGAACCAAAACACATTTACCTCTATATCTTTCCAACTAGTGGCCGGAACTTAATATGTAAGGTATCGTTTGAAAGGTATAGAATAAGGCCTATAGAATAATACTAAGTATGTTGGGTGTGCCCACATGCCCCCTTAAACCGGCAAAAACAAAAAAACGTTTTTTGTTTTGCAACACTTTAGCCTACTTTTTAAGAATCCGGTTAATCGCTTATGAAGCTTGAATACATTTTCTGGACACACTCTTCAAGACCTTTCCAACGATATCTCAAACATGTCGATTGGCTGTCTGGATAAAAACTTCCAAATCTCGTGTATATAAAAGCGAGTCATTTCAGCATGCTACTGTGGCTGCTTTCGTCACTCGCGCACACTGCCGTGCGCTGTGATAACTGTTGCATTTTATGATGAACCCGCTGGACTTCTTCTGCATGAAAGCAACTGTCAAAAATTTCAAGCAGTAAAAAATTCCGAATTGGTAAAGCAGAAATGTTTAATTTTCTCACCATAGTAAAAAGTGTTTTCGTCAAAGAACTTGGCTACTGATTTTCGCAGGCCCTAAGTATAGGTATAGACTTTAGTATTGTTGTATAATCAACACCTTTCTTGAAGTTATTTTTTTGGAGTTCTCCTGAAACATTTGTGTAAGTAAAAATTGCTTAACGATTATATGCATTTTTGGCTCAGAAAACACTGGATTATAGTTTGATAATTCATTCAATGCCTAAATTTTTGACAAATACAAATATATAAAGTTACGAGCCTTCCAGAAGATCAGTAATATTGATATTTACACGTATATTAAAAGATAAATAATAAAAATGTGTATGTGTATGTGATGCCCAACTCAAATAAATGAAGGTATTCACACCTGGCTGGTTATGTAGTAGGGTGCCCATCGAAAATGCTTTTTCAAGACTCTACCCCCTAATTTTATTCGTTTTTATGAGAAATATTATTGCCCATTTTTATAGATTTTTTAAAGGTCATTTAGAGGCCGCGACCTGTCTATTTAGGCCAGAAAATAGGTTTTTGTAGATCAAAGATCGAATATGATCTGAGAAGAGGATATATAGACCTTTAAAATGGTATTTAATAATCTATTGTCAGACTAGGCTAGTTGCGATTTTTTATCGTGTACATTATAAAAAGACCCATATTTCTTTTAATTTTTTAAATATGGAGTACTATCTAAAATTAAATCTATTTTCAAATAAACTGATACCTCATTTATTGCAAGCGCAAAAAAATTGTCGAATTTAGGCGACTTTTCTTAAATACGGCCTGGAATTTATATTGTTTATGTACCGGAATTTCAGTTTTTTTGAGCTGTGTATCTAAGCAGTTCATCAATGTTTATTCAAAATTGATATATATAATCGATCTTTAGCAAAAAACTGGTTTTTTAAGAAATTTTAGGAAAATGGGGGTGGCACCGTCCACTTATATGATATATGCGTATCTCAAAAACTACTTAACTGATCTCAACCAAAGTTGGTATACACATTGTGCTTAGCCTCCTTAGGTACCGTCTTAAATATTTTTGAAATCGGGCAAAACCTACTCGTCCTAAAATATAGCTAGCTTTGAGTTTTTTGAAATTACCGTTACGTTGGTGGAGCACGTGGAATTTGTACGATTTGAAAAATATGGCACTTAAGAAGCCTAAGCGCAATGTGTTCACTAAATTTGGTTGAGCTCGGTCAAGTATTAGATTTTGAGATACACATATATGATATAAGCGGGCGGTGCCACCATTTTCATAAAATATCTTCAAACCCCACTTTTTTGTTGAAGAGCGATTGTATATATCAATTTTGAATAAATATTGATGAACTCCTTAGCCACACTGTTCAAAAAATAAATGAGGTATCAGTTCATTTTAAAATAGATTTAATTTTAGTTAGCGCTCCACATTTTAAAATTGTAGAAATTATCGATTGTCAAAATTTAAAAAATTAAGAGAAACATGGGTCTCTTTTAATTTACCAGATAAAAAATCCCAAGAAACCTACTCCGACAATAGATTAGTATGTACCATTTTAAAGGCCTATATATTCTTTTCTCAGATATATTCAATCTTTGAAATCAAATCAAAAATAGTCATTCAAAAACTCATAAATCTATAAAATCCTATTTTCTGACCTAAATCGACAGGTCGCGACCTCTAAATCACCTTTAAAAAATCTATAAAAATAAGCAAAAATATTTCTCATAAAAACGGATAAAATAAGGGGGTAGTGTCTTGAAATTTCAAAAAAAAAAACATTTTCGATGGGAACCCTATTATGCAGTCATATTTTTTATTAAATTTATAGCAATAAAATACACTGAAGAATAGTATTCGGTAATCAGGAAACATAATAACGCGGAAGGACTGATTACCTGCAATAGTTATGCATGCGAAGTTCATACTTACCAAATTTAGAAGATGTTTCATATTGGTTAGTAGTGCTGCGTTGAAGTGAGAGCAAGGCTTGTAACCATTTTAGCATCTCAGTCTCGCTGTCAAGTACTATTCCAAAGCCTCCATCTTTTGTTGCAAGCGCTATTACAAAATCATATTTAGTGTCTAACCTTCTATTAATGTTGAAACAGTTCTCCAATTTCACAACACGTTTAGGAGCTGTGCCGGATTTAAACTTTTTTATACTATCAAAGTATTCTAACCGAGCACAATCCTGGGCTGTCTCTTTATATAATACAAAAAACTTCTTTTTCATTGTATTAAACTTTTTCTGGTAACCAGAGAGTATCAAGCCGTCATCAATATTCTTGTCCACAAACTTTGACATTTTAACCTGCGATAAAAGAAGTGTCTTTAAAGAGAGTTAAAATTTTGAGATTTCTATAAATATGTACATAAATATGTATGTGCTGTTGTTTTTGAAAGTGATACGAGTCAATATTTCATATGTCGAGATATTTAAGGGCTTACATCTGAAATAATTTAAAACTATTGGCAAACGTTAGTCTATTCGGGTGACGTTTTTAACACTATAAATGAGTAAAATTTTATTATGCAATAATATCACTGTGCTACACAAAAAATATGCAGGGGTTTTCATATAGAAATTATGTTTTGCTATAGCCCATAGGATACGACTATACTTATAGTTTTTCTTCATCTCTTCGTTTAATACTTTTTTACTAACAAATATAATAAAACTTTAGTATTCTTCAAGTTACAACTTCAAGAAGTTATAACTTTGTTGTTTTTTGATCGAATTAAAAATTTTTGTTTCTCTGTTTGAAAGAAATGGGTTTTACCTTTCTAACAAAGAAAGTTTGAAAATCTGCTGGAGAAGTGCTTAGTATTGCTCTTCTAATTGAAAAAATACGTAAATTTTTCAAAAAACTTTCATTTTCTACGCGCTTTTATTTGATCGTGACATTATCTTTATAGCAAAGAACATAAAATCAGTTTTCCAAAAGTCATAAGTAAATTAAGATCGAATAAAATGTGGCTTAGTAATGCTTTACTCAGTGATAAGTATATCTTTTGTTTTCCTTTTTTGCTAGAAAGGTTTTCGTTTTGTTTGTTTTTTTTTTATGCATTTTATTACCGTTTTCGATTATGTACGTACATATGTATATGGGCAATTCTCAATTAGTTCCGACTTTCGCATGTCTCGACAGTTTTTATTCGGACACATAATTTTCGCTGGTTTATTAACAAACATCAGGTTACATATGTTATGTAGATTATGTAAATGCACAATAAGGACCACGGTACATATTTTCTAGCCAAATATGCATATGATTGAGAAATAAAATTGAGAAATTTTCACAAATAAAAGTGTGACTCTCCCGTTATTTCTTTTTATTTTTACGTTGCAAAATTTGGTGCGTTGATTGCTCATGTTTGAGTTTATAATGAACTGGTAGTATTTAGAGAGGAGAATCGAATGCAGAAGAACTTAGAAGTATGTGATTGCAGTAGAAAAGAAGTTATGAAGAGTCAAAGTGGCGTGACTCCTTTTTTTTTTTAATTATGACACTCACGGCTTTTATAGTATACCAACGCTGGGCAAACGCGGCTCTTTGCTTAGCAAAGTGTGGCTCTTTTTACTTTCTCCTTTATTGGCTCTTTTTACTTTTTAATATACATATTCCTCTGCTGTCCACTCTTTTCCATTGCGTTGTTTTTTTATTTTATTCTTTTTATATGCACATACGCAAATTGAGATCGGAACATTACCGCACAAATTTAATAAAAAGAAAATAATAGAAATAAAAATAACAATACATATCTATGTGTGTCGAAGAAACTGAAACCAGAGGCAATATTAGCCCAGCGAATGGAGTGTGATGTGTGTGGGGTTTTCTGGCAATGAAAGGAAATGAAGGAAAGAATGGAAGGAAGCCAAGCGTATGGGTCTGGTGGTAAACGAGGACAAGACGAAGTATCTCCTGTCATCAAACAAACAGTCAGCACATTCGCGCCTTGGCACCCACGTCTCTGTTGACAGTTACAATTTCGAGAAAGTAGAGTATTTCGTTTACTTGGGAACTAGCATTAACACCGATAATAATGTCAGCATGGAAATCCAACGCAGAATCACTCTTGCAAACAAGTGCTACTTTGGACTGAGTAGGCAATTCAGGAGTAAAGTCCACTCTCGACATACGAAAACCACGCTCTAAAGGGTGAACACACCAAAAGTGCGACACTTAGAAATTACTACCAGAAACAAACTAGCAGGCTTTGAAATTATTTTTTTTTTGTATTATATAACTTGGAAGTTTTGATGTTATTAAAATGTTAAAATATTAGTTATTAATAGCTCCATATGAAAGTGATCGGTATTTTCATCGCACACGCGCCATCATGTTCGGCACGACTGCATCATCGACTTTACGCGATGCGCACAACTACTTTGTTTTGCACTCTTCAATATTTTTCACTGTTTCACCTGTTTTCTGCAAGATTTCTTTGGCAATTGACCAATATTCCCCAATAGGACGTGGCTCTGGGCTATTGGGTGGATTGCAGTCGTGAGGTACAAAATTGATGTTATTTGCATTATACCACGGCAATGTGTCCTTGGCATAGTGGCAGGTTCCCACGTCCGCCTAGAACAGTGGCCTACTCCTTATCTGTTGATAAATGACAGAAGTCGCCTTTTGAGGCACTCATCCCGATAAACTTGATCATTCATTGTCCCGGATGGGAAAAAGGGCTGCTCTTACGGCCGCAGGAACAAATATCTTGCCAAACCATGTGGTTTTTGGAAATTTGGACTTCATTTTCAGCTTACAACTTTCAGGGGCATCTTGACGACTTGCAGCAGTATAAAAATCTTGACCTGCAATATATTTTGAATTTTTATAGCAGTAGGTTTCGCAGTCCATAACAATGCAGTTGTACTTTTTAATTTAGAATTCAGACAACTTCCGAATGCGGGATTTCGCTGTAACATTCTACTTTGCGCCTCGGCCTGCCGCTGTTTGAGCTGTAGAACAACTCAATGAAGCTTTCCGCTTTACCTTTTGTACGAAAAACTGTGATCTTGATACAGATTTTGCAACATAACGCGACAAAATCTTCGGATTTCGCGAAAACGCACTGAGGACCTTCCGAGCACTGTTTTTATCACTTTGACCATGCTAACCCCCACTCCCTGGTTTTCTCGTAACTGCCTGGCCTTATTTGTACCGATTAAAACCCTGCAAACTGTCGAATAGTGCAATCTTTAATTTTTTAGCAATTTTACGTGTACTTAAGGCCGGATCATTTATAAACTCGTGCAAAATGGTTTGTCTCATTTCTAGCTCGGTTGCAATTTTTAACTCAACTAGGAATCAAATTCAAATGAAATTTCTTCTACGTTCAACTAAGGTGATGGTCAACTTATGGTATTTGAATTTCAAAATATTGAATTCATTTTGGGTAAGTTATAAGCTTCCCAAAGTGTCGCAGTTTTGGTGTGTTCACCCTTTAAAAGTCACTCATCATGCCCGTGCTGGTATATGGCACAGAAGCATGGACAATGACAACATCCGATGAGGCGGCTATTGGAGTATTCGAGAGAAAGATGTTGCGGAAGATTTACGGGCCTTACGTGTTGGCGACGGCGAGTACCGCAGACGATGGAACGATGAGCTGTGTGAGCTTTACAACGACATGTACATAATGCAGCGAATTAAAATACAGTGGCTTGGCCATGTCGTTCGAATGGACCCCGACGCTCCAGCTCTGAAAGTATTCAACTCGGAACCCGCTGGTGGTAGCAGAGGAAGAGGGGGGCCCCCACTGCGATGGAAAGATCAGGTAGAGAAGGACTTAGCTTCACAAGGCGTTTCCAATTGGCGTCAGTTGGCACAGAAGAGAAACGACTGGCGTGCTTTGCTGAACTCGGCCAAAATCGCTTAGGCGGTTACGACGCCAAATAAGAAGAAGAAGAAGAAGACAAACTAACATTTAGTAAAACTAAAACACAGCTAGTAGAATAAAACAAATAAACTACGTATAACAATTAATTTTACTGTACAAACTTTCACAAATGTTTAACTCTTTACAGATACATATTATTATTATTATTATTATTACGTCGGGGATACTCGCGCTGCGACCTAAGAAGATCTATTGTGCTTAAACCTAATTGTAATGACTCCTACCCTTGACTATTTAAGAAGTTAAGCGCTTTGGAGTACGCCTTGTTTCAAATTTTGAGTGAAGAAGACAATCGTTCCCCAGTCTGATATTTATAATACGTGGACAGTCACATAGAATATGCTCTGGCATTTCCTCCACCAGCTCACAAAAGGCTAGGAACCATGCAAGCGCATTTGGGCTCCACACTTTGCGAGACACTCAGCCCTTTCGTTGCCTTCAAACCGTTCATGTTGCGGAACCAACACAGCCTTACACTATTGTGGGTTTCCAAGTGGCTCAAAAGAGCTTCACAGCTGTCCATAAGCCTGGTGCCGTTTTAAAATAGTCAAAGGCCTTTAACCTGCCAGACTATCCGACATAATATTTATTTTGGACAAATTGGGTTCTTTACATAGACTGCGATTGCAAAGACTTCCGCCTGGAATATAGTTCTGTATGAGCAAATTGGCAGAAATTTCTGGAATCTTGGTCCAAATACGCCCGCCGCAGTGCTCTCGTCGCCCATCTTTGATCCGTCGGTATACAATACTTGGGACCCTTCGTCAGTCATAGTTATTATCACTTCATAGCAGTCCTTTTTAGGAATTCTGACCTTGTATGGTTTGTAGAAGGATAACTCGGGATTATTCAGGAACGGCTTTAGAACCTCTAAATGACCCCGAAGATATCCAATTTTCTTTCTGGTCATATTGGGCAGTCGTTAGTAGAGCGCTTCAGCAGGCCTCTTTTTCTCTCTCACAACTCTCTTCGTATGTGAAACAGTGATGCAATTTATGGTACAATTGTACTTTTTTGGTACATTTTGGAAGCCAAAAGTACATTGGTACTACATTGACATTTTTGATAAAATTTTCTCAAAATACGGCACTGCACCACACTGTGTATACTTGGATTTAGCATTTTTGTGGACAAAAATATAGTCATCTTTTTCTACCTGAAAATGAAAATTTTGCTAAAATCAACGAAAAGTTGGTGCGATAATAGCCCTATTCATAAACATTCATGACAGTAAGTACTTACAGAAACATAGAGAGTGAAATTGAGATGTAGAGAAAATTATCATAAAAAGTTATTGAACGCAAAACTAGCAAAACCGTGCATCTTACGCCATTTTGACTTTCTGATGTTTAAGGTTTGCCGCGTAATTTTCCTTTTGGTTGGGAACATTTACCAAAAATAAAATAATAATAAAAAAAATCTATCTTAGATTAAAATTATGCATCCATATTTTCATTTCACGAGTTTTGTTTTGAGCATGTTTTTATCAAATCTTCCTCTAAACCCTTTGTTTACATTTGAAATTGACACATGACTAATTTTTACTTGCAACAATTTGCAGCTCCATGGGGGTGTTAAGCTCCAGAATTCGCCCTCTTGCAAATTTTTTGGGTTATTGAATGCATTTCCAGTAAAAACTTGCAGGTACTGGTAACTATTCGTAAATATTTTTTGATCTTGAACGGGTCTGGTAGTGTTTTCGTATTCTCCAGACAAAAGTATTCATCAGAAAAAGTTCTGAGCATTCACTATCAAAGAAACAAAATATACAGAAAATTTGCAATCTTTGAAACAGCTGATCATTTTCTCAGTTTTAGTAGGTGATACATTTGAAAATTTATTATCCGGTTGGAGCATTGTCCCCGGTTTGACATTGTTTACAATTGAATAATTTTGGATAGGAAAAGCATTTTTAACATATGAATGAATACGTATTTTTTCTCAAAATTTATCCGCATCATAATGCATTCAAAACTAAAAGGATCTCCTCCTCCAAACACCCTTCCCTTTTATCAAAAAAAAAATAAAAATAAAAATAATTTAAGTAGATATAGCTATGTGCTTTTCAAACTAATGCTGGATATCCACTAGGCATTAAATGGCAAAAATGACAAATGACAAAGTCGGGCATAAAAAATAATCGTGTCATTACATTAAAAAAATAGTCATTAAGTTAATTTCCACTTGATATTTTTTTAAATAGCATAAATTTTTTGTAATTTCAATGCCTAGTGGAAATTCGGCATAACCCATTTTCTTCTCCGTTATCAACTGACTAATTCTGCCAAAACATTTCAGCAATTTTATTTATTTTCGAAAATTGAATACGGCAATCATAGTTGACACACACTACTTAAAATAAAAAAGAAATCTGGGGATCAATAGTAAATTAACTAAAAATAAACTCAACAAACCTTGTGCTTAATAACTTTACTTTTTTTCATTGTATACTAGCAATATTTATAAAATTTATAATCTTCTTCTTCTTGTACTGCGTATCCATTTGTTGGATGTTCGCGATAACATACATACGTTTAACGTTTTTAGTTTATATTTTTTATTGTTATTTCGAATTCGTTTCTGTTCCTTGCCTTGTCTATTAGTTCTCTTACGGTTTTAAGGCCCGTCCATTCTTTTATGTTGTCCAACCATGTAATTTTTCTTCTTTCTGCTCCTCTGAGTCCTGCGATCTTTACTTGTATTAATAGTCGTAAAACTTCATATTTTTGCCCTATTATAATATGTCCTAAATAGGCAGTTTTTCTTTGTTTTATCTCTTTTATCCGTTGTCTCGTGGTCTGCGCTCTTTGTGGTACAGTGTCATTAGATGTTTTATCCGTCCACTTGATCTTTAGGATTCTTCTGTAGCAAATTTCAAAAGCTTCCAGCCGATTTATGCTTGCTCTTTTTAGTGTCCATGTTTCGCATCCATATAAGAGAGTCGACCACACATAGCATTTAACAAATCTGATTTTCAACTTGATCGCTATATCTCTACTAGTGAGTACCTTCATCACGTTATTAAATGTTGCTCTTGCTGCCTCTATTCTGCCGTTGATTTCATTGTCATATTCCCACTTGTCATTCAGTCAACTGCCCAGATATTTGAAGTTTTTTACTTTTTCTATGTTTGTATTATTTAATGTCAAATTAGCATTAGAGTAGTCTTGTCCACTTTCATTTATTATCATAAGTTTTGTTTTGTGAATGTTAATGTCTAGTCCAAATTGTTTACTATGCCTTTCCACTTTATCCAGTATTCTTTGCAGGTCTGCTAAATTATTTGTGGTCAGGGTTGTGTCGTCAGCGTATCGAATATTATTGAAACACGAGCCGTTTATTGGTATCCCAGTCTCGTCACGTAGAGCATCTTCGAAAATCCTATTGGAATAAATGTTGAAAAGGAGCGCCGACAAAATACAACCTTGCCTAACTCCTCTGTTTATTCTAATTTCTTCTGTTTTATTGTCCCCGAATCGGACTTCTGCCGTTTGTCTCCAGAATAAATTTCGAATGCATTGAATGTCATATTTGTTTATGTCTATCGATTCTAGTGTGTATATTAGTGTGCGGTGCTGGACTCTGTCAAAGACCTTTCGTAGTCGATAAAACATAAGAACACGTCTTGGTCGGCGTCTTGGCATATCTGGACAAGCATTTGTACACTGAACAGCGCTTCTCTTGTTCCCATGCCTTCCTCAGACCCGAATTGCGTCCAATTACCTCCTCGCCTTTGTTATATATACGTCTATGCATAATTTTTAAAAATATCTTTAACGTGTGGCTCATTAAACTAAGTCTTTACATAGCTTTGCGTTTGCTTTCTTCGGAAGCGTCACGATTTCGATTTAGGCCATGAGAGGGGATATTCTCCAGTTTTGTATACGTAGTTAAAAGTTTCTAAGAATACATTCATACCTTCGCCGTCAATTTGATTTATTATATCCGCTGTTATTTCGTCACATCCCACCGCTTTTTTCTTTTTTGACGTCTTTATTGCATTGGTTATCTCAGACTTTGTTATTTCCAAAAATATTTCATCTGTTACGCCCCTTGCTGGTATACTGTCTTCCCTCGAATCGTCCTTGAAGAGTTCGTTCACATATTCCGTCCATAGTTGCTTTTTTCCTGCTTCGTCGATTATTAATTTATTACCTTTATCTGTTAAAATATTTATGCTATTACGTTTTTTTGTGTTACGAAATTCTTTCAGTTTTTTGTGTAGTTTGAAGTTATCATGTGATTTTTCTAACCGCTCTATATCTTCACATTGTTTTTTCGTCCACATATTTTTTGCTTCTCGTATTTTCCATCTTATTTCTTTGTTAATCTTTTTATATTCATCAATATTGTTGTTGCGGTATTTTCGTCTTTCGTCCATCATCTTTAATATTTCGTCATTCATCCACTTTTCTTTTACCATTTGTACTTATTTCCCCAGTATTCGGTTCGTTGTAGTTTTTATATTTTCTACAGCTTTATTCCATTTGTCTATTGCATTTTCATCGCAATTTCGTGATGTGAGTATATGGTTTATATTTCGCTTAAGCTCCTCTTTTATTTTTACATTCTCAAGATTTTCCCGATTAAGCTAACCTTTTTTAAGTCTTTTTTGTTTTACTTGATGCGAGCCTTATTCTAATTTTTGCCATTAGCAAGTTATGGTCCGATAACACGTCTGCGCCAGGATATGTCTTAACCAGTGATGGGCAAAATTGTATTTACTAAGTATTAAGTACTAACTACAAAAGTATTTAGGTATTTTGTGTTGTTGTAAATACCAAAGTACTATTTACTTAGGTATTTAGGAGCTGCTAAATACCCAAGTACTATTTACTTAGGTATTTAGGAGCTGCTAAATACTCAAGTACTATTTACTTAGGTATTTAGGAGCTGCTAAATACCCAAGTACTATTTACTTAGGTATTTAGGTGCTGCTAAATACCCAAGTACTACTTACTTAGGTATTTAGGAGCTGCTAAATACCCAAGTACTATTTACTTAGGTATTTAGAAGCTGCTAAATACCCAAGTACTATTTACTTAGGTATTTAGGAGCTGCTAGATACCAAAGTACAAAAAACGAAAGTATTTAGCAGGCGCTAAATACTCTGGTCCAAAGTACTCAGGTACCTTGGGGATGCAAAATACTTTCACTAAAGTACCCAGGTATTTAGTCGATGGCTAAATACTTTCAAACTAAATACTGTATAGTTTAGGAGAAATTTAGAGAAT
>NW_023458945.1:55489-88680 GCF_013731165.1 Rhagoletis pomonella
AACTTTACAGTGCACTTTATTTTGATTATAACTACGGATCAATCACTTTAATCATATTTTTAGCTAATTTAAAACAGTTAAATTAAATCAGGTTAGAGAACTTCCTATTCTTCTTAAACGGAATCGCTATATCTACAAATTATTTTATACTTTTTAGTTCTTGTTGTAATAAAAGCGTGTTTTTAGTTTTTTTTAACTATAATATTATTTAGTCTTTTAAATTCTTTAATAGTGTTGTCTAATTTTCCAGCTTCATATAAACTGCGCACGTTCCACGTTGCTATTTGCATTGTATTATTATGTTTAGTTGTCCGATTATTTGGTTCATATATGTATGTAATTTTCTTGGGAAGATATTCCTTCAGTGGTTTCCCATTGCCTTCTGAAGGTGTTTTCAGTTCACTTATCGTTAGCGGCTAATATCCTATTCTTTGCATTTTTCGTCGAGTTTCTTTAAGTACACTGGACATTGTCTGCTGTTGAACGGATGTTTGTCATCTAATCCCAAATTTAGTTTATCATTAACTCTTACACAGTTGACGCACTTATACATTGGTGGTTCTGCACATTCCTTTGTTCGATGTTTACCCAGGCATTTTCCACAAATTTCTTCATTTTTGCACTCTGCCGCTTTGTGGTTGTAACCCTTAGGCACGGTGCACATTAGTGCGATACGATATGCGATGCGATATGCGATATGCGATGCGATATGCGATACGATAAGCGATATGCGATACAATATGGATGCGACATCGACATGCTGAGTACGTGGTAATTGGTAAAATGCGATGAAAACTGTGCACACTTGCACGACAGCGACACCGATGCGATATAATATCGCATGCGTATCGCACGTGCGACACCGCTGCGATATAATATTGCATGCGTATCGCACGTGCGACACGGTTTTCTGAACTAGGTGAGATTAGCATTGCGCGGTATTTTTTGCAATAAGCATGCCCATTTCACAGGCGGAAGCATCTTCTTCAATTTTTTTAGTCGAATTTATAATAAAACCCATGTTTATGAAACTATACAGACAAAAAAACGACTGTACAACTGACATGACTAGTTTGGCATGGAGAAATATAGCGTCTGAGGTCAAGGACACACGTAAATGCACAAAAGAAAATTTTTTGTGATGGTTTATTTGCCTTTGTTTTCACATCTTTAAAAAGAAATTTAAAGAATCCAATAATTCTAAACCTATTTAATTTTGATTTTGAATAGCAAAAAAGATTTGGTGTTTGTTTAAATGTTAATGATTAACTATTTTGATCAAACATTCAAATAATTAGTAATCAGTGTAATTAGAAACAATTAAGAAATAATCATCTAATTTACCAATAAAAGAAGAAATCAGATATAATAACAAATACTAAAAAATTACGTATGTATGTAGGTAATTATTTTTGATTATTCGTTATATTTTTATATGTTTTTTTTTCTTGAGTGTTATTTTATTATATTTAAGGAGTTTTTAAATTAAAGAGAGAAAGTACAAATTTGTGTGCTCTATAACCCAATGCTACAAAAAATAATGAAGTAAAAATACCTGGTAAGTTATGTTATTTTTCAGGTAGGTTTTGCCGAGTGAAGTAAGAATCGAGATACGAAATTTTTATCAAACACCCACACTATCTTGATTTACTGTTAAAAAAACTGGGTCTCCGCACTTATAAGCTTGTAGCTCAGTTGACTATAAACCGAGTTTAGACCTTTCGAATGATATATGCATATAAACTTTAAGAAAACTTGTAACGTAGCATATCCGCTACGATACAATAACATACAGCCTCGTACATACATACAATATTGTACATACATACTGCACCGCACATAACATACAACGATACAGTAACATACAGCATCGTACATACATACAATATTGTACATACATACTGCACCGCACATACATACAATAGTGTACATACATACTCCACCATACATGTAAATACAGACATACATACAGCGACGTACATGCACACACCATTTTACATACACACTACACCAAGTGAAGCACTGCTAGCAGCACACCCGCAGCATGCCCGAATAACTCACCAACCACTTCGCTCACCACACTGCATAAATCGGGACGGCACACGCCGAATTCTCAACAAGCATACAGCGCAACAGGTATAAAAGGCTCAACAAGTGCGCAGTCAGGTCAGTCTTGCTAGGTCGTTTCGCTCCACCGGTTGCCGAGGGCCAGTTGCTGTTAGAAGTCACCCGCTGCCGCTTATCATCCGTCGTAGCGCTCCCACCGTTGCTCCGCTGTTGCCGAGAGCCACCCGCTGTGCCGCCGCCGCTGCTCAAGCGTTGCTCCGCTGTTGCCGTGAATCACCCGCCGTGCTGCTAGCGCTCCCACCGTTGCTCCGCTGTGCCGCCGCCGCTGCTCAACCGTTGCTCCGCTGTTGCCGAGAGTCACCCGCTGTGCCGCCTCCGCTGCTCAACCGTTGCTCCGCTGTTGCCGAGAATCACCCGCCGTGCTCCTAGCGCTCTCACCGCTGCTCAAGCGTTGCTCCGCTGTTACCGAGAATCACCCGCCGTGCTGCTAGCGCTCCCACCGCTGCTCAAGCGTTGCCTCGCTGTTGCCGAGAGCCACCCGCCGTGCCGCTAGCGATCTCACCGTTGCTGCGCTACTCCTGAGAGGCACCCGCCGTGCTGCTAGCGCTCTCGCCATCATCCGCTCCGACCCGACCGCACGACCATAACGAACGTCACCTCTCTCTCGCTCTCCCTCTCTTTGGACATAAGGTTGCTAGCACTCTAGTCGTAGCACCGTGTGTGTGTGTGTGTGTTCGAAGTAAATACACGCAAATAGTGTGTTTTATTTGGTGGGGGTTAGTGGGACCTTCGCCGGACCCTGGATCGGCTGAGTTCACCTCAGCCTTTGACAAAACCCACCTCATAAACTTAAGAGATCTGTGTGTATTTTCTGTGTTAATTTTGTCGTCGTTTTTCAAATTTGGCAAAGTTTTCACGCACTATTTTGTAAAGCAACTATACTACTCCCGAATTGATGCAATATTAACATTTGATATATAGTGACTAAGTTATCTGACTAAGTTATTCAACCTTTCATGAGAAAAATAACATTTTTGGATATATGGGCAAATCTAAAAAATAGGTACTCTCAAAAAAAAAATTAATTTTTAAATTTGTGAGCACGCCTATGTTTTATATATGATTTTATTCGTATTCTCTTAGTTAATCGATTAATATAAGTGTAATTCATTCTCATCAAATGCTTCAAAAGTTAGACGCGGAATAAACATGAAATAGAAAACAAAAGAAGAATAATCTGGGATCAGATTACGTTGTTCGACTTGTAAATTTTGTGCAAAGATTTTTGAAGTTGAACTCACTTAATTGGGACGTTCTAAATTCAATGGCATCCCCCGTTTTACCAGATTGGCTCCGGTTTTCGAGATAACGGTATTTGGAAATTTGATTAAATTTTAACTATTTTATAAATAACTCCCTCAGTTTTGAAGTTATTTTACTAAAATTTTGCACATGACGGTTTTTTAATATTACCTCAATTATTCCTTAAAATGATCGAAATCGGTGCACTTTAACGTATAGCTCCAATACAACTGATGTGTTTTTGCGCTATAACTTAAACTTCATATCTGAATAATTAATTTGTATGCTTGCTATTTGTTAAAGTGAACCTATACTAAATTTTTACCTGCTTAATTGTAGGAGTTATATAGCAAAACAACGTATCTGCAGAATCAGTTGTATGGGAGCTATATTTTAGAGTGACCCGATTTCGATGATTTTATGAGATAGTGAAGGAAATATTAAAATACAACAGTGTGCAAAATTTTAGTAAAATATCTTCAAAACTGAGGTAGTTTTTTTATAAAATAGTTCAAATTTAAGCAAAGTTTTAAGTACCGCTATCTCCAAAAGAGGAGACAATCGGGCAAAACTGTGGACGCCATTGAATTTAAAAGGCTCCAATTAAGTAAGACCAACTATCAGAACCTCTGTCGGAAAAAATTGGATTTGATACCACGCTCGAAATATTCTGACTAAAAGAAGGAGCATCATTAAAAGCAGTAAATCAGGGTTTTTACACACTTCTAGAGACAAATTTTTTGAAGCATTTTACAGGTATATGTAATATTATAAGGACTAGTAGTTATACAAATATTTAGATTGTTTCGACTTATTTTCCAAATGTGCCTTCAGTTAAGATATTTTTGGAATAAAAATTACGCTCAAGATTGCAGAACGTTTTATCTTTCAAAGATGGTTTATTCTGAAAGCACAGCTCTTGGTCAGGTATCAAATTATTCGCAATTGTTTGTAGAATACAATACATACTTAAAAAGTTCGTAAAACTAAATGCTTCAAAAACAATACGCGATGAACCGAAAATTTAGAAAATTGTGAAATGTGGAGTTACAGACATTGAGTTACTTGCCATTGCGTTATTTTTTATTGCACACTTTTCTTATCTACTACATATAAATTATACACATAAGTGCTAAATGCCCATTAAATTCGAAGTCAGAATATGGTGTGTTTCAAAAGTTAAGACATAATTAGTTTTGCCCATGTTAAAAATTACATAAAAAATTCACTTGGTTTCACTATTTTTTTAAATTTAATCACCTATAATTCAAAAGTTATGCAGCAAACTGATCCACATTTTTTTGAGGCTTCAAGTATACGTCAGTGAATTACATCCAAAAGCAACCAGCTTGATAGTTTCCAACAGTGAAAATAAAGCTAAATAACACCAAGGTTATCTACCTGTTTTTTAAATTTGCCCATATAACTCAAAAATGCTTGCTTTAGATTTTTTTTAAATTTAGCTTTCACCGATTTCTCCTTGTAGTGAATGCAATATTCTGAAATAATTTGTCATGAAAATTTTAATATCTCATTTAATTTTTAGCCGACTTTGTAGAAATAAACATCCGTTTTACTCGATACTAAACATACTTTTCTCTTCAATTTTTTAAAAGTTTATAGATATAAACATAGACCCATCATTCGAAAGGTCTAAACTCGGTTGAGAAGCAACTCATTTACAAGCTTATAAGCGCACAAATGTTTGTGTAGCTATCACAAAATGGTATCGCGTGTCGCATCGCATGTCGCATCGCGTATCGCATCGCTCTAGAGTGCGCTGCGCGCATTTCATATCGCATCGCGTATCGTATCGCGTATCGTGTCGCATATCGCATCGCATATCGTATCGCACTAATGTGCGCCGTGCCTTACATTAAAGCACATTGTAACGTCGATTGCCTCAAATACTTTGCAACGTTCTCGCTCTACGTTGATTTTTTCTTGCTTTAAGGCGTTCGCAAAGAGTTCCTCAGAAGTCTCAACTATTGCATTATAGTATTTATTGTCCTTTCCCTTTATAACATATATTTTAATGTTCACGTCACCTTTTTCTAAACATTTATTTTGCTTTCTTAAGCAATCGATGAGTTCGTTGTTATCGTGTTTCTCAAACTTCATCCCTGTTATTACGAACTTTGGTCTGTTTGGTTGGATATTCTTCTCCATTATTGATTTAATTTTGTCTCGCTCTCGGTTCTTTTTTCACCGGTTTGCTTATTTCACGGCAATAACAGTTCCCGGACTTTTCGTACGTCGCACACTGGGTTATTTCACACTGATTTAGCGAATTAATTCAAAAAATGAAATTGAAATATGTTTAAAGTATTTGGTACCACGTAAAATTAGACAATATTTCACATCACTAACTTAAAGTATTTTTGTTCTATCCTTAACCGTTTTCCAACACTAAGCTCCCAAAGTTGACTATTTATAACAAGTTTGTTAGCAAGAGGTGATTTGTGTAATTTCGTAGGTGACTAAAGTATTTTTTCGTAATAATTTCCAAAGAAAGATTTAAAGTTAATATGGAACCTTCAACCTCAGGTAGTTCAAGTGTTTATATTGTATATTTGGGTTTGAAAAAAAGTGTGTTTATATTTTTAATTGATTTTTGTTTTAAACCTTAAAAAAATTGGTATTTTTCATGTTTATATATACATATGTTTTTTTGTGCGTGAGTGTAGATTATAATTTTGCATTTACCATAATCTGTGCATATTGGACTAATATCCAAAAAAAAAAGTTGTCCTTTTGTGCCTTTTTTAAAATATTCAACTTTTCATCATAAACTCATTGCAATAATATAAGGACAAGCTTACTAAAGTATGGAAAAATGTATGTACCAAAGTCATTTAATGTTATTTGTTGTTGTTCTTATTGCGGGTAAGTTGTTTTCTTTATGAACCCTACATTCAGCACACAGGTAAATGTTTTTTCCTCTTGTTTACCCTTAAACTTTACGATAAAATTAATAACTGCGTAACCGTATTTTTGTTAGATTTTTTGTTTAGGTTTACATATATTTTGTATTATTATCATAGTTAGCTGTTAAAGTTGGGTAAATAAAATTAAAAATTGCAACACAAATTCAATATAGAGGGTGTCATATGTACAAGTAGAACGGAACTTCTTTACATGCATGTATGTGACTGTTCTTGTAATAATATTGTCAGCAACCTACATGTCACGTAGATAACAGAAGTGTTGACAAACGAAAGCTAGAGATGGTGGAAGGGAATGCAACTCAATTCGGGTTTTCTTTAAAAAAATTGTTTTCCATTTTAGGAGCAAATTCTAATTCGCTTTGTATAACGCGCCAGAGCCTATATGATATTATGCGGAACTCAAGTTGCCAAAATTTTTAAGAAAGATTCCAATATTTAAAAGATGAGTTGAAAAAACGATTTAAGCCCACAGATGAGAATATGGATGAATTTGATAACCGAGTGAGAATGTTTTTCGTGGACTTTAAGTCTCGTTGGACACGATCACACAGAGTAGAAGAGCGTTTTTTCAGAGCAAATCGTAGTTGGTTAGATTCGGGCATTGCTTTTATTAGCTGCCGACGAAATAAGCGTGGTCGGAAAGAGACATCCTTTGAGTTATCTGATCAACGCACTAAATATAAAAAAACTAAAGATCTACGGGAAAAAACTCCACTTTCCATGTTGGCTTTCGCTACACAGGTAAATTTAAGAGCTTCAGGAAATCTTGAGTCATCAAAGCTTGTCCATGAATTGACAACTGCATCTCCATAAAGGGCTTCTAAATATATACAAAGTTTTCACGAGTCAAAAGTAACGAAAATGAGTAATGAAGAAGCATTAGTTGTGTTGATTGAAGCTCAGTTAACTCGTCATCAGTACAATGTTGTTAAAAAATCCGCTTCAAAAATATTTCCTTCATACACTGGTGTTCAATCTGCAAAGAAGCAATGTTATCCTAGAACTGAGAGCATTCATATTTTCGAAAACTTAGCAGTAGTAGACTTGCAAGCCCTGCTTAATCACACTGTTGAACGATTATTATTACTTCAAAATGAAGTTATCGTCACTCTAGATAAATGTAAGTTGTCTAAATTATGCTTGTATACGAAGTGGGGCTTTGATGGTAGTTCAGGTCATAGTTTGTATAAACAAGCTTTCCATGGAGCAGAAGCAAGCGATTCATCGGTTTTTATGACTTCCATTGTTCCAGTTAAATTGGTTTGTGAGGAAAAAATAATATGGCAAAATCCTCGACCCTCTTCCACCAGATTTTGCAGACCTTTGAGAATGTCATTTGAAAAAGAGTCCGCAAGAGTTTCAGTAGCAGAAAAAAATAGAGTAGAAGAGGAGATAAGGGATCTTTCTTGCTCTATTGTACCGTATGGCGATAACTTTGTAGAAGTGAGACACACTTTAATTTTATCAATGGTAGACGGAAAAGTTTGCAATGCCTTAACAGAAACATCCTCTACCCAAAAGTGCTGCTTGTGTGGCGGAATGAGTAGAGAATTTAATTTAATTGACAAAATGATCGAAAAGGAGGTAAAAATAGAAAATTTACAATTTGGACTATCTATATTACATGGATGGATAAGGTTTTTCGAATGCCTTCTTCACTTGTCATATAAGTTACCAATAAAGAAATGGCAAGCCAGATCAGAAAGTGATAAAAAAGTCGTAAATGAAAATAAAAATCGAATAATAAAGGAGTTTAGAGAAAAAGCTGGATTAATCATTGATCAACCAAAACCTGGATGTGGAAATAGTAATGATGGAAATACAGCCAGACGTTTCTTCCAAAATGCAGAACTATCTGCAAGTATAACGAAAGTTGACTTGGAGCTGATAAAAAGAATGCATACATTATTAGTGGTGGTTACTTCGGGATATGAAATAGATATAGAAAAGTTTCGTGATTTTGCACAAAACACTGCCCGATACTTTGTACAATGTTATACCTGGTATAACATGACTCCAACTTTACATAAATTCTTTATCCACGGACCGGAAATTATAGCACACGCTTTGCTTCCAATTGGCCAACTATCAGAGGAAGCACAGGAAGCTCGAAATAAAGATTTTAAAAGATACAGGGAGCATTTTTCTCGCAAAAGTAGTCGAACAAAATGTAATGAGGATATATTAAAGAGATTTTTAGTTACTTCAGATCCATTGATTTCAAGTAAAACAAAATTACCTGCAAAAAAATCTAAGAGCTTGCCGCAAACAGCTTTGGAACTTTTGAAATCAGCTCCTCCAACAAATCCTGATGATGATGATAATGATGAATCTGATAGTACAGATACGGATGATTATAGTAGTAGTGACAGTGATGATTATTAATTTGTTATTCCTGATGCTTAAAACCGTAGCAATAATGTATGATCATATAAATATAAGAATAGCAACATAACTTTCAGTTTATTTGCTCTTTGGTAATACTATGTAAACCTTCGTAAAAAAAAAATTTCCCACTAAGCTGTTTTCGGAATAGACTTTTTTTTAGTAAACACGATGCAAATAATATAAATCAATCCAAATTTGTTCAATGAAATGTACGTTTGAATTGATCTACAGTTTCAGGGACAAATACCCCACTGTGCGTCGAGAGAGGACTTTACTCCTGAATTGCCAACTCAGTCCAAATTAGCACTTGTAGGCTAGAGCTATTCTGCGTTGGATTTCCATGCTGACATTATTATCGGGGTTAATGCTGGTTCCCAAGTAAACGAAATTCTCTACTTTCTCGAAATTATAACTGTCAACATTGACGTGGGTGCCAAGGCGCGAATGTGGTGACTGTTTGTTTGATGACAAAAGATACTTCGACTTGGACTCGTTTACCACCATTCCCATTCGCTTTGCTTCCTTATCCAACTTGGAAAAGGCAGAACAGACTTCGCGGTTTTTGTTACCGATGATCTCGCTGTCTTCGGCATAAGCCAGCAATTGCACGCTCTTGTAGTAAATTGTTCCTAAGCGGTTCAGTTCCGCAGCTCTTACTATCTTCTCTAACAGATTAAAAAAGTCACATGAAAGGGAGTCGCCCTGTCTGAAACCCGGTTTGGTGGCGAACGGCTCGGAGAGGTCTTTCCCAATTCTGACGGAGCTGGTAAAGAATTGCTCGCTGATCCGAAAATTGAGTTAATTTTTTATTCTATGGATAAGTTTTCGAGATATTTGCAGGTATACATGGCGTATGAGTAACATTCTTTCCTGCTCATTTTTTATACAAGCTTCTTCTTATACTTCTTTATTTATCCATCGATTTTCTTCATTATCAACTTATTTTTTTTTTTTTTTGTAACAGAACAGGCTTTAACACAGCTTTGAATGTACTAAACGTGGTGGTAAAGTGGCGCCCAATTTAAATATGGAACGTTTGAAACTTTTATATTATCAGGAAGAAGGGCTTTCTTCGCTATAATCACAAGAAAAGGCAAATATCTTGAAAAAGGCAAAAAAAGGCAACATCAAATGTGTATATATGGAATCAGGAAAAGCTAAATCGTGGACATTCTTAATCGAATATACTTCATCTCTTTACCAGAAAAACGGCAATTTCCATAAAATCCGTTCCCTGGGGCTATTTCATAAAAGTGACAGGTGCGACAATTGCCGATTTTTCTATAAAATTTCACTGCCAGAATTGTCGGCGACATTTTTCCTCTTTCATATACATTTTTAGATAACTGTGAAATTTTTGGAAAACGACAGTGGCAATATATAATATTGTCGACAATTTTACTGACAGTTGTCACTCTGACAAAATTGTCGCAGCAATGGCGACAAAACCAAATAGCTCCGTCGGAAAGCTTTCACAGGAAAGTTTTGTAAATTTATTTATATGGTAATTGCGCGCATTGAATTACTTTTCAATAATTTGAATATTTTTTAAAAGTAAAATAATGCAAATGCAATTATTACATATGATTGACATATAAATTTCATATGACTGGCGACAATACTGTCAACGGCAATTTTAAATCCCGACAATGACAATTTGTCACTTTTTCAATGGAATTTCTCATAGAATTTAAGAGGTTGTGACAATTGTTTTTATGAAACAAAACACCCACCAAACTGTCGAATTATCACTGACAACATGGAAAATGCCTGTCGTTACAAAATTATCACTGTCGCTTTATGAAATAGGCCCCTGGTCATGGTTGTTCTAAAGCTAACTTAGCTATTAATAATTGAACTTTTTGAAGTTGATTTGCATACAGGGATGCAACATCGCTCACAAAAACATATCCGAGTTTGCCACATGACTCACGGCATCTCTTCGCATGCCCCTAGAACCCCACCCAGCTAACGCCCCTGTCCCTATGGACAGATCCCGTCGAAGTCGCGCACTTCCTGGACCTCCCCTTAGCTGAAATAGACGACAACGTTGATGGATGAGCCGATCCGAGTGGGGTTTAGTGGCCGCCAAAACAACAACAACAAGTTCGTTAATTTTAAAAATTAACAATCTTGTTGCGATTCACTAATGAAATAAGTAAGAAAATATTTATTTATTCAAATAATTTAATTAATTCCAAACATTTGAAAGATACTCGGCTGAAAAAGCAGCGACTTTCACAAAGAAATTGAAGCGTATGTTGAAGAAAGTCAGAATAAGGAGAAATATTTTAAAAAATTTCAAGATACGCGCACTTATTTGTCGCCTAATCGAAAAAATAACTTTCCTATTATATTCAGCGGCCTCGAAAGTATATTATAAGGTCTTATAAAACTTAAATTTCCTGAGGGATTTCGCGTGCACACGAATTGAAGGACAAAGTAAAGCTTTAAGTAAAATTAAAATGGACTTGAACGACCTCTAAATTTTATTATTTTTTTTTTTTTTAAACCAAGTTATGTACTTTCATTTTTTAGCAAAAGGAACACAAATATACATTTATACATATTAATTTGATTGCATCCACGGCGAGTAGTGTTCACACGTGCTATTTATATGTACATTATAAACTCGGGTTGGGTAGCTGGCGAAAACTAGTCTTCAGTCTGCCTTTATGTCCCGCAGGCGAAAAGGCCTAGCTACCGCCACCAGAAATTCCGAGTTTCCGATCCATGCTTGCAACGTCTCTCATATACTAGTTTCTTGTTAGAATGACGAGGCCCAATGGCAGTCTCATAGAACAATGATCTTACCATTTCGTTCTATATGTGTTTGTCGCAATGCTCGCGTAATAACCTTTTTGATTTTGGTAAGCTATTGCAGCTTCTCAGCACATTTTTCAACCTTTATAGTACAAATCTCTCTTTTGATTTTCCGTCTGACAAAATGGAAGTTTAAAGTTGCCCCTGACTCTGGTGTGAGTATCACTGCTGTACCTAAAGTTATCACTCAAGTATTTCGGAAGGTCACCATTCTTTATTTTATAAATAAACTTCATTGTATGAAAAAAGATTAGTTTTTTCACATTTAACCAGTTTAAATTGTTCAGCATTGATGAAATGCTGGTATCGTATCGTGCTTTAAGTATGTGCCTTATAGCTCTATTTTGCATATTTTGTAGCCTCTCATGTCTCAGGTGTTATAAACAGGATAGTGGGGCAGTATATAATAATTGATCTATAAACCATAATTGTATACCTTCTACTTAGATGTTTACATGTCATTTGCATAAATCTAATTTTTTTCGACGCTTGGTTGACGGTAACTCAATGTTATCATGGAATTTTAATTTATTATGAATTAGAACACCAAGATATTTAATTATGTTAACTTCTGTAATTTCATCCCTAATATGTAGATCGTGTCGCCCTAAATTAGTTTTATTTGCTGAAGAAATTATCATATAATTGGTATTTTTTACGTTTAACATTAGCTTATTTTTGCATAACCAGAACACAGTGAGTCTTAGGCCCCTATTGCGAGTGTCGACTGGCAGTAGAATAGAAATTTGTCGATCGAGTCGATCATCTTTTATTTTGCTATTGTGTAACTTGATGGATAAAAATTTGTACTATTGTGAATGGTTGACTGAATTGTAAACAGCTGTTTGTTTGTTTACATTTGTTTCTTTAGTGTTTCATTTACATCATTTTTAAAATAATTGCTTTTATTATAAAATTGATACAGTTGAAATATGGTTTAGTGATGAGGAAGGTGATGTGGAAGCTAATGGATTAATCGAGTTGGCTAAAGCAAGGAGGGAATTACGAAAATCGTTGGACCCCTTGGAGTTGCAAGATGAAGTGTATGTACATATGTGAATTTTATGAATAGGAGTTACGTTCCAGATGCTTCACGGTTTGTAGGTTTTACAGGATTTGCAGGAAAAGCTGTTTTCCTCATTAATAGACTTTATGAAAGTTTAAGAAATATGCTACGGTTTAGCTATTTGTACAATGATGTTGGGTATTTGTGTCCAAACGCGTGACCCGAGTTTAAAAACTTTAACATACAAGTGTAGTGAAAGAATTAAACTTTAATTTAAAATAAAGATTTCAAATTTCCGAGCACTTGTTGATTAATAATTTATGGAATTTTTTGGAAACTTTGATGTTGGGTCTGCGCAAAAATACTGTGGATGACGTAGTCGGAGTTATATGCACAAGATATATTGCATATCTTTCACAATAGAAGCCTATGTCCTCATACTCTTGCATCAGCTCAACCAACCGCGCAAGTTGCCTTTTGTTGCTTACAATTTTTGATCTGTGACTCAGACAATACATACATATGTATAATTCAAAATTTTTTACAACTTCCAGTTTAATTGACTTCCTTTTTATCCACTATAGTAACACTTTCTTATGTAAATTTTATAAACGCAAACTCCGACTAAAGAACAGCAATAGAAGAATGAGCGATTAAAAAGTATTCACAGTCGCTAATTGAGCGACTAAGCGACACTCACAATAGCATCGATAATCTATAATCGCTTAATAGTCATTTATCTACTGCCAGTCGACATTCGCAATAGGGGTGTAAGTCATTTTGCATTTTATGCGTTGCTGTGTCCAAATCGTCTTTACTTCATCAGCAAAGTCTTATCTTACAATACCTGATTGTTGATAAAATATCGTTGATGTAGATGTTGAAAAGAATTGGTGCTAGTACTGAACCCTGTGGAATTCCAATATCTACTGGCAAATCCGTAGACTACGCTTCCCCTATATATGTGTGTTGCTTTCTATTAGTTAATAAGCTCTCGAACCACTTCAGTTCTACCTCTTTGATACCAATTTGTTTCAACTTACAAATCATTAGTTATCGATCAATGGTTTCAAAAGCTCTTTTCAAGTCAATAAAAACTGTCAGTATTACTTTTCTACTTCTCATGTCTTCTTTCCAATGAGAAATAACCCAACTAGTCGTCATTTCACACGATTGTTTAGCTCGAAACCCTTAATTACTATATTTTTATCTTCAATATACTCGGCGAACTGGTTTTTTACCACTGTTTCTAATATTTTCTCAAGATTTGGTAGAGTATTGATCGGTCGAAGTTCTTCAGCTTTAAACGTGTTTTTAATTTTTTTTTTACTGGAATCACTGTGGAAACTTTCCATTCATCAGGTACGACACCATTTGTTATACTCTTGTTGATCATAATTGAATAAAAATACCCCAAGTATGTTGAAGAGTCTTTTATTACTCCTTCAGATAACAATTTTTTCGCAGCAATTTCATATTTACATTTCTTGACAATTCTCAGTAAGTCTTCAGTAGTTATTTCGTTAAATTTAAATGTGCTATAATAGATATTATCATTATGTTCTATATTCTCGATATTATTGTTTATTTCCACTATGCTTTCAACAAAGTAGGTATTTAAGACCTCTGCTATTTGATTTTTATCTTCAATATATTGTGGCAATTCGCAACTTCACCATCGGCGCGGGGTTCCCATACGTATGAGGTCAGAAAACGGAAAGAACTTCGTAGGCACAAATCAGGAAGCGAAGAAGTTTAGCGAAGTTTTTGACTGCGAACGTTTGCAGGGCGAGATGGCGACGAAAGGCGTTGAATTTCAACTGTCCTGTAAATCCCAAGCAAGTGACACCGAGAGAACATACACTGGTTTGTTTTTTTGATTGAAGCAGAAAACATAGTGAATCGCGCCCTCTCACACATCTCCCGATTTCCGCTGATCAACACGAGCCACTTACACCAAACCACTTCCTGCTCGGATCAGCGAACACCGCACAAACGCCAAACAACGCCGTTGAGCCAGAAAGTTGCGAGACCACTTCTGGAAAAGTTGGATTGCAGAATATCATCCTACCTTAAGACGTCGGACGAAGTGGTGCGAAAACACAAGCCCCTTGAAGGTGGGAGATATAGTCTTCATATGCGATAACGGTCTGCCTAGAAACCAATGGAGCCGAGGTGTGGTAGAGCAAGTTCATCCAGGAGCGGATGGAGTGGTCAGGCAAGCGGATGTACGTACAACCAGGCGAATATCTCGTCATGCCGCGTCGGAGTTAGCCGTGCTGGACGTGGAAGTTGGTGAATCTGATTTATTCACGAGGGCGGGGGTGTGGCAACCCGCTCAAAGGCAACACTATCGTACTCGTCAGTTTAATTAAAGTGTGTCGATGCTTTGTTCATATTAATATTAAAATCGCCAACAATTACATTATTAGACGTTGTATAACATATCTCTATTACTATTGAATAACTAGTACTTGGGAAGTGGTATATAACTCCAAATTGCCATTTACCCTAAAGATTTTTTAATTGCAAAATAATATACCATATATTTCCATTCATGGATTTATTGTATTTTACCCTAAATTCCAGCGAGCGGTGTGCCTAATGCGTGAATCACATCTAATTGCTCTAAACGATGTTATACCTATTTCGCACAATTTCCACCTGTGTACTACTTCTTCTTCTTATTTCGCACTGTAACCGCCTAAGCGATTTTGGCCGACTTCAACAAAGCACGCCAGTCGTTTCTTTTCTGTGCCAACTGACGCCAATTTGAAATGCCAAGTGAAGCCAAGTCCTTTTCCACCTGGTATTTCCATCGCAGTGGGGGCCTCCCTCTTCCTCTGCTACCACCAGCGGGTTCCGAGTTGAATACTTTCAGAGCTGGAGCGTCGGTGTCCATTCGAACGACATGGCCAAGCTAGCGGAGCCGCTGTATTTTAATTCGCTGCACTATGTCTATGTCGTTGTAAAGCTCATACAGCTCATCGTTCCATCGTCTGCGGTACTCGCGGTCGCCAACGTGTAAAGGCCCGTAAATCTCCCGTAAAATCTTTCTCTCGAATACTCCAAGAGCCGCCTCATCGGATGTTGTCATTGTCCATACTTCTGCGCCATATACCAGCACGGGCATGACGAGTGACTTACAGAGTGTGGCTTTCGTACGTCGAGAGAGGACTTTACACCTGAATTGCCTACTCAGTCCAAAGTAGCACTTGTTGACAAGAGTGACTCTGCGTTGGATTTCCATGCTGACATTATTATCGGTGTTAATGCTGGTTCCCAAGTAAACGAAATTCTCTACTTTCTCGAAATTATAACTGTCAACAGTGACGTTGGTGCCAAGGCGCGAATGTGCTGACTGTTTGTTTAATGACAGGAGATACTTCTTCTTGTTCTCGTTTACCACCAGACCCATTCGCTTTGCTTCCTTAAGTGGGCTTCAGTCTTTCGCACAATATGCTCGATAAGACCTTATAACCTATGCTTAGAAAGCTGATCCCGCGGTAGTTGGCGCGTATGGCGGGGTCGCCTTTCTTGTGGATTGGGCAGAGCATACTTAAATTCCAGTCGTCGGGCATGCGCTCATCTGACCATATTCTGCATAAGAGTTGATGCATACACCTTATCAACTCCTCGTTGTTGTTTTTCAGCCGCGTTGTTGCTATTCGTACCTCGTCATAGTCAGGCGGAGGAACATCGACTCCGTCGTCATCGACTGGGGGATCGGGGTCTTCTTCTCAACAACTTTCCGTGCTGCTACTATTCAGTAGCGTGGAAAAGTGTTCCCTCCATAATTTAAGTACATTCTGAACATCGGTAACTAGGTCGCCATTGTTGTTCTTACAGGGGTACGCCCTGATCTTGAAACCTTCCGTAAGTCGGCTAACTCTCTGGTAAAATTTTCGGGCATTCTTCTTGTCGGCCAGCATTTCAAGCTCTTCGCACTCACGTAGTACGACCTCTCTCTTCTTATTACGTCAAATACGTCTCGCTTCCCTCTTCAGATCCCTATAGCGGTCCAACATAGCGCGCGTTGCGCCCGATCGCAGCGTGGCCCTGTAGGCGGCATCTTTTTTATCCGCAGCTTCCTGACACTCCTCATCGTACCAGTTGTTCTTTCGGGCTCGCTGTAATCCGACTACTTCTTCGGCGGCGGTACTTAATGAGCGGGAGATGTGGTTCCACTGCTCGCATATGTCGATTTGTTGAAGAGTGCTCTCTGAGAGCAGATGTGAGAGTCGAGTAGCGAATGCATTGGCTGTCTGCTGTGATTGCAGCTTTTCGACGTTAAGCTTTCCTTGCATATTTGGGCGCACATTTTTTGCTGCACAGAGGCGTATCTTGGCTGCAACAAGATAGTGGTCCGAGTCGATGTTTGGCCCTCCGAGTGTACGTACGTCCAAAACGCTGGAAGCATGCCTTCCGTCTATCACAGCATGATCGGTTTGGTTTCTCGTTTTTCGATCTGGAGATAACCACGTAGCTTGATGGATCTTTTTATGCTTGAACCTAGTACTGCATACGACCATGTTTCGGGCCCCGGCGAAGTCGATCAGCCCCAGTCCGTTGTCGGACGTTTCGTCGTGGAGGCTGAATTTTCCGACGGTGGCTCCAGATATCCCTTCCTTGCCCACCCTGTCATTGAAGTCGCCAAGCACGATTTTGATATCGTGGCGGGGCAGCGCTCATACGTGCGCTCCAAGCGCTCATAGAAGATATCCTTGGATATCTCATCCTTCTCTTCCGTCGGGGCATGGGCGAAGATCAGCTAGATGTTGAAGAATTTCGCTTTGATGCCGATTACGGCTAGACGCTCGTCCACCGGGGTGAACGACAGTGCTCGGCGACGGAGTCTCTCTCCCACCACAAAACCAACACCGAATTTGCGCTTCTTTACATGGCAGCTGTAGTATACGTCGCAAGGCCCCAGACATTGCTTGCCTTGGCCCGTCCATCGGATTTCTTGGATGGCGGTGATGTCAGCATTCGCTCTTACGAGGACATCAACCAGCCGGGCAGAGGCAACCTCCCCATTAAGGGTCCGGACATTCCAGGTGCATGCCCTCAAATCGTAGTCCTTTAATCGATTGCCGTGGTCGTCATTAAAAGGGGGGTTCTCATAGGAGGCTTTGTATCTTTTTCATTGGAGCCTGTCTTTACGTGGCGAGTCCCAAACCCAGCGCACAACCTATTGTTGGGACCTGTGTACTACACTCATCAGATTTATGTTCACCCAAACATAGACCACATCTTAACTTCTTAGGCCCAGTTGTTCAATGTCTGGTTATCACTACTTCGCGGTTAAACATCATTATCGACGTTTTCGTCATCATGCATATTACATGTGATCGATAAAGCAGTCGTTGTATTTAACAGGAGCGGGAAAATTTTCCTTAAATTCGGTCCAAATTTGGAAAATGAAGGCGTGTAAAGGAGCTTTTTCCGATTCTAAAAGTGAAAACCCCAGAGCGCGGAGACTTTTATGAAAAAGTTGTTAACTTTTAAAGTTGCACAATTCACCATACAAATTTCATTGATTACATGGAAATGAACACAGATGTTGATGCTGCCAGATGATGAGAATTTGTAAAAAAAAGTCGCGGGTTTTTTATTGAAAATTTTCACTTTATATTGATATACTGTTTTACATAAAAAATATTCGAAGGCGAAGTGTTGATTTTAATAAAAATGTTTATCATTTATCGAAGTATTGATTTTTATAAAAAAAAAGAAAGAAAAAAATGGCGCGATTTTGTTTTGTTTTGTTGTTGGCTTAACGATAATAGGCGGGACACTTTTTACGGCATTAGCATACGATGTAATACTATTACCATTGTTTGTGTTTTGTTCAGCAACTTTTTTCACTTCTTTAATTATCTCCTCTCTTTGCTTATACAAACCTTCAGCTGATTTCGAAAAATTACCTACTCTTTAATAAAATTGCACAAGTTTTCCGCCCTCTTAATTAAATCATCTTTCTTCTTATTTGCCTTTTTTAAAGTCCCCATGAGCCTCTTAATTTCTTTCTCATTGTTAGCTACTAATTCTTTGATTTCCCTATTATGATTGTTCATTAGGCTTTCGAATTCCGTTTTCTGTTCGCATATATTTATTTTGTTGCTTTCCGATATTGATATCATTTGATTGATCAACATTCGATATGTATGTAACGCAGTCATCACACATGAATCTCAAGTAGGGGCGCAATTCACTCATCATGTCGGTCTCCTTGCCGGTGGGGATGGGGCTTAAGTGATGCTATGTCAGTCAGACTGGTGTGCCGGGCACAGCACCATGAACCAAGAGAGGTACTGGGTATAGGACTGGAGTCTGCGGCTGCTCGCCGTGTGGCGGCCGTGGGCTGCACCTCCCATGCGCAGACGCCCGCACTGACGTTCCCCAACCCAACCGATTCCTTTAACCTACCGGTGAGCGCTAAGCCTAGCGATCCCGACAATATACCATCTTCCTCAAAGGCAGCGTTGAGTGCTCCAGGGAGCACTCCAAAGCAAGAAAGGAGGAAAACCAAGGCCTCGGGGGTGGCGCTCAAGTCGAGGTACAACAGGGCTGTCTTCATTCTTGACAAGATTGCCAAGAATACAGCGGCCGGTACTGTACACCCCAAAGATGAAGAAGACAGTCGCAGGCGCAATGAGGTGGTGGAGGAGTACAGGAGGTACCTTACTTCAAAACCAACCAGGAAGACTGTGGCAGTTAAACGAAGTAGACCTAAGGAGGAGTCTACAACAGAACCAGCTGAAAAAAGGGCGGACACAAAAAGCACGCCCCAGCAAGAAGAAACGTTGGCGAAACGACGGTCCTGTGAGGTGCCCAGGGATCACCTTTAGGTCGCGCTTGTCGACGAAGCCACAGGCAGCGGTAAGCCCGTTCAGAAGAGGTGGGTCGAGATCGAGTCAAAACTCTCTGAACGGATGGGCGACTACCTGTTTGAAAATCCGGACAACCCTATACCAGGATTTGACTCCAGTGTGTCCCTGAGGGGTTGCCGGGTTTTCAAATGTAGAGATGAGTTCTCTAGGGAATTCCTCGGCAAGTGCGTAGCCGAGCTCGGCAACGCCTGGGAGGGTTTGAAGCTCAAACTAATCCCTGCCGAGGAGGTACCTAGGAAACCCAGGGCCCGCATTTGGCTACCGAAGATGGCTATGGACAGCGACCAGTTGATCCGCTTCCTGCAAGCCTCTTGAGGGCGCGCAGAGTTCTTCGTACCTTCTGAGGCTTAACGAAGAAAGTATTGAGCCATTGAAAAAAAAATGGACAAGCTGCCCTTCGGGGTGAGAACAGCGATACTAAAAATATTCCGCTCCAATGAGCCGATTCCAGAGGCTGATATCGAGGATGCCAACCAGATGTTTGGCGATATGAACCTCAAGGTTACCGCGAACGAAGAGGTCGCTGAAGGTGCCAACCAGGTGCTGGCAGGCACAGGGCCAGTTAACAATGCCAAGAAAGACGATGAAGGTGGCCCAGGCAAATCTTAGGCACTCTAAGGCTGCCTCGGACAAGCTCCTGGTCTTCCTAAGGGAGGAAGACATCGACATCTCGTTGATACAGGAACCTTTGGTAAGGGACCTATAAGTAAGCCCCGCGCGTGTGTATTGGTTAAAAACATATTAAAGGTTTCTTATGTTCCAATTTCAGCTCACCGTATACTACAGTCGTCAACCTGGAGTTGATGAATAAACAAAGCTGTCTTATATCATCCGTATACATGGCGCACGAGAGGCCGTGTCCGCCACAGGAAGTCGTCACTTTACAAAGGCTAGCAGGAGCTAGTCCAGTGTTACTCGGCTGCGATGCCAATTCACGACATACATTATGGCGCAGCTCGGAAACCAACGAAAGAGGTGAGTCGCTATTTCAATTTCTTATTGATTCTACGTTTAGGATTTGTAATAGAGGTAGTACTCCCACCTTCATATTTCCTAGTACCCCTGATTTTTGCGGTTGGGAAGAGGTCCTAGACCTAACTCTGCTGACCGAGGGGAGCCTAAAGGTTAATAAATGGAGAGTATCCGACGAAGAGACTCTCTCGGACCACCGTCGAATACTCTTTGAGCTAAACATTGCGGCGGATACGCCTACTCCCTTTAGAAACCCTCGCAAAACAGATTGGGACTTATTTCAAAAGGTTATTGGAAAAGAATTGAAGAAACTACCAGTTGAAGACATTCCTACAAGGGGCGAGCTGGACGCCAGAGCCGAAAGCCTGAATAAGGCCTTCGGAAAGGCCCTTACGAAGGCTTGTCCGCTGAGGTATGGCAAGAAAGCGCGCACACCTTGGTGGAATGAGAACCTTACAGCGCTACGGAAGCAAGTAAGAAAATCCTTCAACGAATGCTACAGGATTAAGGTATGGGACCTATACAGAGAGAACCTAAAGAAATACAAAAGAACCATGAGGGACGCCAAGGAGGCGTCCTGGAGGTAATTTTGCGAATCCATCGAGGATACCAAGGAATCTGCGAGATTAAGCAAAATCCTTACCAAAGGGCCCTCGCAGCCAACATATATAAAAAGGTCAGATGGTTCATGGACCGAGTCGGCTGAGGAGTCGCTGGATATCCTTCTGAATACACTTTTTCCAGGGTGCAAAATCGATGTAGTAGCTATCTTCAGCTTCTCACCCCACCCTTTAAATCACCGGGTATGGACGGAATACTACCAGTCATACTTCAGAAAGTTTCTGAGATGGTCATTCCAGCCCTAGAAACAATTTTTAGATGGTGCCTAATACTGAACCACGTTCCTAAACGGGCAACCACGTTCCACGTTGGGCAAACGGGGCCATGACAATACTAAAGATTTCCGACCAAAAAGCCTAATGTCCTTCGTGCTCAAGACGTTTGAGAGGCATTTGGATCTGTATGTTAGGGACAAGACGTCCAATTTATCATGCTCTCAACATGCGTACTTAAAAATGAAGTCAACGGAGACTGCCCTGCATGAAGTGTTACGTACAATTGAGAGTTCGCTCTACTATAAACAATTTACAATGGCGTCCTTTATAGACATCGAGGGGGCCTTTAAAAATGTCAGTGTAGATTCCATCCATGAGGCACTTATGGAAACAGGGATTGATCACTGTGTCCGGGCTTGGATAGTGTCTCTGCTAAGGAGCAGAGTAATACATGCCGAATTGGGGTACCAAAGCAGGGCCGTATATGCAGTGAGAGGTACCCCACAGTGAGGAGTGCTATCACCGTTACTATGGCTCATGGTCTTAAACAAACTACTGGTAAAGCTGGACTCTCAGAGAAGCAAAGCGGTGGCTTACGCCGATGATGTAGCGATACTGGTATCGGGTCAGTTTCCTTCGATCATAAGTGAAATTATGGAAAGGACTTTAAAAATGGTAGATTCCTGGGCCATAAGCTGTTCTCTTAGCGTAAACCCGGAGAAAACTGACCTTATGCTTTTCACAAATAAAACAAAATTACCAAATTTTTTTAAACCAAGGTTCCGGGGAACGGAACTGGATCTGTCAAAGAAGGTGAAATACCTTGGAGTTATTTTGGATCCCAAGCTTAACTGGAAACCAAACATTGAGGAGCGTGCTAGGAAGGCCACGGTGGCTCTCTATGCAGCCAAGAGAATGTTGGGCAACAGATGGAGTTTGAAACCAAGAATTGTGCACTGGATGTACACAGCTTCAGTCCGATCCATAAACTCTTATGGGGCGCTGGTCTGGTGGCCAGCCCTTACTAAGGATTACGTAGTTAAAAAGCTAGGCGGAATTCAAAGGTCAGCAGCCGCTAGCGTAACAGGCACAATGAGATCCTGTCCGAAAGACGTTTTGAAGGTCCTTCTTGACTTATTACCTATAGATATCTTCATAGAGAATTCAGCTGCTAACAGCGCCATCAGACTGCGTGCCCTGGGACTCTGGAAGGAAAGACCGTTCGGGCACGGTTCCATGCTAGACGCAATACCGTCTGAAATTAAAGCGCTGCCCATTGACTATATCCTGTCGAAGACCTGGGTTCACCATAAACCCCGCACGAAATTCCCAAGCCGCAGTGACTGGAACCAGGAAGATTTCGGGTGGATAAAAATATACGTATATGCGAAAGGCAAATTTATCTGTTTAAATGAACACCACTAATATTTCCTGCAAACACACATCAATTTGCATCTTTTATCTCGGCTCTGACACCGAATAGTTTTCGTACATAACTACGCAAAACAAGTTCGAAAATACGGAAAAATTCGGATTGGAGCATACTATTTCTACGACTCGTAGCAAAATCCGAATACGAAAGAGTTGCAGAATGAAGGTGATAAAAACTAATTTTGTTACAACTGATTTCCAATACTGCTACTAAATAGAAAGCTTTCCAAATAAAATAGGATAAATACAAAATGAAATAGATGAAAGGAGAGTTAATCAGTCACCTTTTCGAGCAGCCACCAAAGGTGTTAGGTAATGCATTTGATTGGGGGCCAAGTGATTGCAATAATTTTTTGTTCGCCATGACTGGGACTAAAAAAAGTTAGTACTTATTCATTTTTTTTATTCATGACTAATAAGTTATCCGCCTTATTTAATTACTTGAATGCATCAGTCAGTCTTTTTAAGTTGTTCATTGTTAAAGTCTGAACCGTAATTTAGAATCTAAGCTAAAATCACAATATGAATCTTTCTAAGCAGTTAACTGAAACAAATAAGAGCGCAATAAATGTTGCGTTAAAGCATAAACAGACGACAGCGTTGATCCGGATCAGCTCGGGAATTAAATGCAGTTGATCCAGATTAAGTCCGAGTTAATCCGGAACAATGCTGCCGTTTGTTCAAGCTTTAAGAGCCAGTTTTTCAGTGCTGATTTAAACTCCGATTAAACGAAGTTTAGTTAAACTCACTTTAAATTTTAACTAAGTTTAAAATACTGACCAGTTTTTCAGTGCGAGCTTAAGGCCGTGTCATACCCTACAAGACGCGATTAACAGAAACTCCAACACATTCACAACGAAAACTAACACATATGCAAAATTGTATATGTCAGTTTGGCCCTGAAGCGAATGACTGTCATTTGATAGATCAAATGAGTGGCAATGCTGATAGAAGTAACGGTAGTTGGTTGCCATAGTAAAAGCAAGATTCACTAGGGCTCCATTTTGTGCTCAACAAAAAGAGTTGTACCTGCCAAATAATGCCGAGTACTGAAGTACTTGGATATAATTTTGAACCTAATTAGTAAAACGATAGTTTTACATTTATTCGAAACCGTTTATAGCAAAAGTAAGTAAAAATTAAAGTTCTTATTGCGGCATGACAATTTTTTTATATATAAAGGTAATAAATAAAACCGTATTATAAAGTACTTGGTACTGAAGAAGTTCAAATGCACACATCAACAGAAAAAAAGAAAGTCGCAAAACGAAAAGACGCTCAAAACTCAATGTGCTGTGGAAAAATAAATATAAGTTTTACAAAATATTTCATTTGAAATGAAGAAAGGTGCTTTTAATAACGCAATGACCAATGAAAACGGATTTACGAATCCAATGTTAAAAAATTGCATCGACATCGCCAGTTCTCTACCACTGCAGTCCTATGGCGCTGTGGATTTAATAGAAACAAAATTAAACTAAATTATTTCAACGCTTCTTCGATATCCTCGCCTTTGCTTAAATTTAGCTTCGGTATCCTCGCCTTGGTTTAGGTAGGTAGGTAGGTTGTCGCGGTCGTCTATAAGACACACTTAGGCTCAGGGCCCATTGTGATGCCGCATGTTGGGTCAGCAACTCCCAATCCCTCCTAAAACCATTTTGAACTTTGAACGAATTTTAGAAGATCCCTGATTTCGACGCATCTAAGGTCCTCCAAGTTGTCGAAGAATTGCCTACCGAGAGTGGAGTCTTCGACTAGATAGAGCAGGGCATTGGCACAACAGGTGCAGAATCGTTTCCTCCTCTTCTTCATCTTGACAACTTCTACAGAAGTCATGTGAACGTAGGCCAAGTCGATAGGCGTGCTTGCCAATTAGGCAGTGTCCTGTTATGACGGATACTAATAATCTAATATTGGACTTATTTAGACTCAGTAGTAGGCCAGTGCGTTTGACGCTGAGCACCGGCCATAATTGTTTTGCAGGTGATTTCGTCCACCTTTCGTTCGCTAATTTAGTGAGCCTCTCGGAAATAAGTGGCTGGCGTTCCTATTTCGTTGTTTATATCCTCAAAAGGAAGTTTCGTGCCAAGTCGCGCCACTTCGTCGGCCTTACAATTCCCCTCTATGCCGCAGTGTCCCGGAACCCATATTACCTTTGGGCGAAATGACTCAGCCATCTCGTTAAGAGATGCGCGGCATTTCATGGCTTTCGTGAGGGACTTTATTGCCGCCTGGCTGTCAGTGAAGATATAGATATCAACTTGGGGTATCATATCACACTTTACCACTTTCGTGGCCCTGTAGATTGCCATCAGTTCAGCCTGAAAAACGCTACAGTGGTCCGGTAGACGAAAGCTGAGGGAGATTCCCAGGAGATGGGAATATACACCTCCTTCAACCCTTCCCTCGAGCTTTGAGCCATCTGTGTATACATGGATGGAGTCTCCACTACTTACAACGTCATGCTTCCATTCTTCCGTTGAGGGTAGGAGGGTCGCGAACGCTGCACAGTGGTTCGGATCGCAGATCTAGCTGGACGAAACTATTTAAACAAATACTCGTTGATGGATCTTTACACCACTTCTTACCTAGGGGATTTTTGAGTCCTTGTTTACGAATCTGAAGTCACTTATCAAAAATTCAAAATGGCGGATCCAATATGGCGGACGAAAATTAAAACAATCTGTAGATTTCTATGAAACTGGGTATCTGGGGGTTTTCTGGTTCGCTGATTACATATCTAAAGTCATTTACTAAAAATTCAAAATGGCGGATCCAATATGGCGGACGAAAATTTAAAAAAATCGGTAGATTTCTATGTAACTGGGTATCTGGGGATTTTCTGGGTTGCTGATTACGAATCTAAAGTCATTTACTTAATTTACTTTATTTACTTCGGAACGAGCATTTTCATCAGATATTTTTTTCAATTTACTAATCACATAATCACGGACACCTTATTGTCTTTTAGAAGTTTCGGCAACACCAAATGTCAAACAACTCACTTCTTAAGATTTTATTTACCATGATTAAATTTAAGATCACAGCAAGAAACACAAATAAATTACAGAAAAAATGTTATAACAGCGCTTAAAGATTTGCATGCCTGTTTTATAATTTTTTAATTTCAGAAAGCAGAAAATTCGCGAGGTACTATTTTTTTTAACTCTTACATAACCAAAGGTTTTATAACTTCAAGTATTTTTCTGTTTTAACACACAACCCCTCCCCCCCTCTCCCCCGTGGATCCGCCACTGATCTTATATTTATATTCAGATACATTCCTGTTAATAATTACTTTTGAATTTTGAGATTTGACATACCGTCACTAAAATGTAAATATCTAAGCCAATTGGTTAGACCTGGTTATCGAACTTACCCTCTGCATTTGCGAAGGTATAAAAAATAATATGCAAGTGGTTTTATAACGGCCTTCGGCGGCCTTTACTTTTCCTACTCTTTAATTTATTTTTTTAATTAATCAAAACGACGATTTTTCAGAATAAATTTGCTTATACCAATGTGGACATAAATTGCGTTATGACCCCTGAATCTATAGTGGAATAAGTGTAATTTTTTGTTTATAAAGTCAATTTGCAATTATGCAAATATTTGTGAGTGCAATTAGCAGTCTTTTAAGTTAAATTTCAGCTTTTAAAATAGAGTTCTCAAATAGGCGGCGTTGACTTACCTCTTTTTGTTTGTTTTCATATGTTAAGGAATGTATTCCAAGTACCATTAAGTATTTTAAAAACAAAAAAAATTTTGACTTTCGTCCAGCTAGATCTGCTATCCGAACCACTGTGCGCTGTAGCGGGAGCAGGTTCCGGAAGTGCATAGTCCACCAATCCGGGTAGCCCCGGAAACTCCGTTAATATTCTACCGTGACCATAACTGGTATTTGACCACTTATTTAGAATGTTCATTCGAATTGCCGCGCCACTTGCGAGTTGTTTTGCATGTAGGTCAACCGGAAGAAAGTTCAGTAGGGCATACAGTGCTTTGGATGGTGTTGTTCTCATCGCACAAGTTATGAGTGTGAACGCAAGCCTTTGAACCTTGTCCATTTTTTTTAAGTTTACCCCTTTTCCAAGGGTGTTACACCATACCACTATACCGTGATAGAGAATTGGCCTAACCACCGCCGTGTATAGCCAGTGTATTATTTTGGGTTCCATCCCCCATTTTTCCCCTATTGCTCTGCTGCAGGAGTATAGTGCCACTGTTGCTTTGCGCACTCTATCTGCAACGTTGGGCCCCCAGTTTAGTTTCCTATCTACTATGAGACCTAGATATTTGGTCTCTTCCTTTATTGCAGGGTGTTGCCCTCTAGAGTTATGTTCCCGAGATCAGGTATCTTGTGCTTCCTGGTGAACAGCACAAGGTCTGTTTTTTCAGGATTCACTCCAAGTCTTCGCCTGTTACACCACAAGGATAGTTTGTTGAGGGATCTTTGGATCAGATCCGTCAATGTTGAGAGATGTTTACCCGAGATAGCTATTACAATATCATCGGCGTATGCAATTATCTGACCGCCAATGTCTTCAAGTTCCCGAAGAAGGCTGTCTACTGCTATGTTCCACAGGAGCGGTGATATTACTCGCCCCTGGGGTGTACGCCTGACGGGGAACCTTTTTATTACGGATTCACCTAATCCTGGGCTTATTTCTCGGCCGATTAACATTCGTTCAATAAAAGAGGTTAGTGAATTGCTTACTCCCAGATTTATCAGAGATGAGATAATCGCTGCAGGAGATACATTGTTGAAAGCACCCTCTATGTCCAGGAAGGCCGCGGGGGTGTATTCTTTGTAATAAAGTGATCTTTCGATTGTGTGCACTAAAGAATGGAGTGCTGTTTCGACTGATCTCCCTTTGTTGTAGGCATGTTGGGCTGCCGAAAGTTTGCTGCCCACCTTGTCTCTAATGTGCCCATCTATTAGTCTCTCTAGAGATTTCAACAGGAAAGACGACAGACTAATTGGTCTGAAGTCTTTTGGTCTCGTGTGTGTAGTTTTCCCTGCCTTGGGAATGAAAACTACTCTTACCTCCTCCCATTTGTGGGGTATATAATTCAGTCGTAACACTGCTTCTTAGACCGGTACGAGTATGGGTGCAATCATTCCTGCTGTATGCTGTAGGTCAGCAGGAATAATGCCGTCTGGTCCCGACGATTTAAACGGTTGGAAGCTGCTAATAGCACGCTTTATGTTCTCCTCGGTTATGATATTCGCTGGAATGTCATCATGGTTGTGACTCTACTGTGGAGGTTACCCGGAAAGTCCGTCTGTACAAGAAGATCTAGAGTTTCTTCGCTGCTAGTTGTCCAATCACCATCCTCCTTGATGAGATAACTAATATTGCTGGGACTCATAGATAGTATTTTGCGCAATCTGCTGGCCTCCGAAGTACTTTCTATCTTCTGACAGAAGTTCCTCCATGAGGAGCGCCTTGGTTTAAATTGCACTCCGATTTCTCGCCTTTGCTTTAATAAAAAATATGTCGTCCACACGCTATTGATGCTGTTTTCTACTTAACTTTATTCTTGTTCTTTCAAAATGAAGTTCTTTTCTCTATTTACAGTTCTTTCCATACAATTTCCACTTAAGGTTGAAACACTTAGCTTAAAAACTAGTTGCATTACTTAAGGGCTAGACACATCACTTAAGAACTATTACAATATTGCTTAAGGCTGTTTACACAAAGCTACTCCTGCAACCCTGAGTGCCTTACAACTCGGCCTTCCTGACTCTTAGAATTTCCTGATACTACGCCGGTTTTACATTGAAACCATGGCTTTAGGTTCGTAACCGACTAAATTCCCTTGTAAGGGATTTAAATCTGTTGGAATCCCTCTACATCCCGTACTAAGTAACGGTCGTTTTCTAAGACTTTGACTACCTCGTAGGGCCCTTTAAATTTTGGTATAAGTTTACTTGAAAGTCCTGCTTAAGAACTAGAATTCAACAAAGCAACATAATCCCCTACTTTAAATTTACGAGGTTGTGGCCGGTTTGCACCTGCGTACTTCTTATTATATTCCTGTGCCGTTTGTTGTACTAATTCTGCTTGGTGTCTGACATTCTTTATTGACCTAACATCGGGTGTCTGTACTGACTCCACAACGTTTTCTTTGAGTGTATCTAAGACCTTTCCTTTTTGCCTAAATCCGAACAGCATTATGCTGGGATGTTCGCCAATCGCTTTATGCGATGTATTGTTCATTGCATATCCTACCGACTCTTAACACTTTTTGCCAGCTGACGCCCTTTTCTGAATCTAGCAACTTCGCTAACATTGGATCTAGGCTCCAATTGACAATTTCGACTTGTCCGTTCGCTTGGGGGGAATTAGTCGCGACTTTAATATGTTGAACATTATTCATTTCCAAAAACTCTTCGAACTCGTTAGACGGGAAACAGGTTCCTCTATCAGATACTAAGCATTTGGGCCTGTTGTACGCTCGAAAATAATCTTCTAGCGACGCGATTGCTTCTTTTGACGCTGTTGTTCTTGCTGGATATAGCCGAACGAACTTTGTAAACGCATCTATTATTACCAGTACGTGTTTGTATTTTTACTAATACCGTAGATCTGCCCAAAGCGATCAATGTGCACCATTTCGAATGGTCTATTTCCTTTAGGGATCATATTAACAAGTTCCTCTTTCCTGACGTGTTTGGTGGAGAACGCTATTCATTTTAAGCAATTTTCTAAATAAGGAATTGCTTTCTTCCTAATGTTTGGGAACCAGTAGCTTTTGCTGACCGTTTCCACAACTTTCTCCACACCTATATGCACTAACTCATCATGGTACTTGTACAGGACATGCCCTTTCATTGCTTCTGGTACGTAAAAATATAAGTTACCATCCTTTTTTATAGAGCACCCCATTCCTCATTTCGTAGTAGCTACTTACTTTCTGCGGACTCTAACTGAATTTTGAGGTACTTTATTTTTTCGTCTTTACTCTGGCAAATAATTACGTTTTCTTTGAGCGTATTAGTATGTATTGTTAACACGTTATTTGTTCTACTTAACTCGTCGACGTGCTGCAGTCCTTTACCAGACCTGTGTTCTAGTTCGTAGTCGTAGTTCTGTAGTTCAAGTGCCCACCTAGCAATTCGGGGATTTATGTCTTTCTTGTGAAGTGTCAGCGTCAACGAGTTACAATCGGTAACAATTTTAAAGTTGATGCCTTGAAAGTATATTCTAAACTTTTTTAGCGCGTAGATTATCGCTAGCTTTTCTAACTCAAAACTGTGATTACATTCTGCGATTGCGGTGGGGTACGGACGTGTTCTTTATTCGCTCCATAAAAAATCATATTTATCGTGTAACTAATAATACTTAACAATCGAAAGACACACTTAACTATTATTGGAGTTTCGTGTCGTCACGAACTGCCGTCAGCAGTATAAAAAATCAAACCGTGATCGCGAAAAATACATAAATAAACAATAAGACATTGTGTGTATAAAAATAATTAAATTATTGCTTACATACAAAACGGTAGTTAAGTGAGAGATGAGTGTCGAGGGTGCTCCCCTAAAGGAGCGCAGGCACTTAATGCAAATCGCAAGCAAAAGAAATGCATATTTGACAATTACTGCATACAGCCCAAAAAGCAAAACCAGCAACAACAACGCTAAAGAAAACTCTTATACTGCTAACACACCATCACAAACAGCAGATGCAGCCAAGCAAAGAGCATCTTCTTGCTCTCCAGCAGTGATCAATGCGGACAACAACGCAGCTGCCGATACTAATACTTCGACGACAACAAACAAAGAAGAAAAACAAGCAAAAAATGCTACTGTTCAGACTGGGTTAGATCGCTACATATTAATAAAGCGAAAGCGCGCAACCGAAAAAAAAAGAAAACAAAGCCCAAAAAATAAAATGTTGAAAGTAGTCACTTCAGGTACTTCTACATCGGCGGCGAATAATCGTTTCAGTATTCTCGATGATGTGTATAATGATTCTAACCAGCAGGTAGTTAAAAAATACAAGCCTTGACCTATTTATCTAAGTTAACAAAGTTCTAATGCTCTGGTAGACACTCTCCTAAAACTAGTAGGGAAAAATAATTTTCATGTGGTTCCTATTAAAAAGGGTAATATACACGAAGTGAAAATACAGGCTCAAAACGAAGATACTTTTCGTAAAATTGCCAATGAGTTTGATAAGTGTAAGAAATCTTATTACACCTATCAACTTAAAAGTAGTCGAGGACTAGAAGGGGCTTGTTCGAGTTGCAATCACAACCCCAGTGTTGCGCGAATATTAAAGTATCACGTTCGGTGTTGCAGTTTTAGCCCTTTGGTGGCTAGATTTAGCTACCACATACTTTGTTTGGCCACATACATTTAAAATTGCCCGTAGCCCCTTTTCTAGCCCTCTGGATAATTTATTCATACTTCGTATGAAAAAGTTGTATATGCTTAATTTGATCTAATTTTTTTTTCATTTATGTAAGAGATGAATTTTTAAACTAAGAAAGACTGATATATGTATATACATATATGTACTGTATGTTCCTTACGTTTTTATACACACATACTGTTAAAGTGTTAAGGCTGTTAACTTATCTATTAACGATTTAACTATAGTTTAAAATAGATAAGTTTACGGCCCTTAATATGCTTAATTTGTTAAATGGCCCATCAAGTATATTGACCGTTTATGTTCTTGTGGTGTGATTATACCAGCTGCTGGTGCGACTTCAAAAACTATTTGAAAATTTTATGATTGTACCAGCATGCTGGTGTCGTGAGTGGTGAAATTAGCTAAATTTTTTATGTAAAAGTATTTTTGCGGAACTTTCTTGCAGTTGTGAATTAAGAAAAAAAAACAATGTTTAACAAAATGGTAGAAAAATTATGAAATTTCGGCTCTAATCATTTCGATCTTTCCTCGCCCTTATTTGTTAAGAAATAAATATTTTACCAGCATGCTGGTAAGTTATATTCTTCGAGCTTGATGGTACAATCCATGGTGAAACGAATACTGATTGTAATACCGCTAACTCTCTCTTGAAAATTTTGACAAAAATATGACGTCATAGGAGATTTTGTGTATTGTCTGTGTGAAATACATATACATGTACATATGCAAAACATATACATACTGATATATCTCTCTCAGCTCTCTTCACCGGAAAATCTGCGATGACGTCATATTCACATTACTCTCCCGAATTTCACATCAATCAGCGCAATCTTGTATTCTATCGGTCTTGGGTAAAATCACTTGATGGAGCCAGCAAGCTGGTGTCGTATATTTCCCCTTTTATACAAAAAGGTTTTTGGTTGGATAAAATATTAGCCTTTTCCAGAGTTCAAATCAATCGCAAAGTGATGAATACATTCATAACACTGCAACACACATTGATGACCACTTGGGTGGCCTTACTGTATATGCTATATACTGCCCCCTCGTCATAAGATTACAATGCCAAGCACACATTCTGGGGATCTAGATTGATTACACCAAAGGGTAGAAATATATATAAAGTAATCCAGAATAGAGGATTTGACGTCTTGCCTACTGGTCAGCCAACGTATTGGCCATCTGACACCCAAAAAATACCCGATCTTATTTACTTTGGGTATTGCGCGACACCGAGTTAATACTGAAGCCTTATTTGATCTCTCTTCAGATCAATCACCCTGCCTCATAACATTATCAATGTTTATTAATTATGAAGAAAAACAAAAAATCTTACAAATAAGCACACAGACTGGTTAAAATACAAAACGTATGTCAGTTCGCACATTGACCCGCAAGTTAATATTCCGACCAAGGATGATATCGACAGGGCAGCTGAACATCTCACTGATATAATAGGTAAGGCCGCAGAAATTGCAACACCAAATCCTTCTATAAAACATCGCAGTTCTTACTGCCCTGGCCTGCACACCCCAAACATTCTTAACTTAATAAGTAAAAAACGCAAATTAAGAAGGGAATGGCAAAGAATTCGCTCTCCGAAGCTTAAACAGGAGCTGAATGCGTGTACAAAGGAAACGTATTTTGTTGCAGGCGGAAACAGAAAGAAGTACGCAGTCGATCCTTCAGTCCTCGTCTGTTTCGAAACAGCCTGACTACTCCCTTTGGCGAACACTGAAGCATGCGAAGAGGCCCGTTCGTCGAGAAGCACCATTACATATTGAGAACGGAAACTGGCGAGGAATGATGAGGATAAAGCAAATGCTTTCGCCTGTAATGTTTCACAAGTCTTTCGACAAGAGACATAACTGTTATAAGGAATATCGAAAAAATCTGGTCCATAACTATTAAATTAAATATAAATAATATTTTGTTATTTTACTTAATAGTTATTTTTAACCCAAAATATGTTTTGCTCCCCTATAAGTGTTATTCACAATATAATCTTTTTTCCGTCGCTCTTTAGTTTAATTTTTGACTTTTTTGCTTTTTCGTCGCTCAGTGAGTGTTATTCCCAAGAAATAAATGTTTTCCGTTGCTCATAACTTTTATTTTCGACGTTTTTGTTTTTACGT
>NW_023458946.1:0-6040 GCF_013731165.1 Rhagoletis pomonella
TAATCAAAAACGCATTCGTATATGCACACATAGATATATATATATATGTCGAAAATAGTTGATTAAAATAAACGTTGCAAAATACTAAATTAATTCTTTAACTTTTTTCCATTTTTCTCTATATCATAAAACACTGGTGCGTCCATTCGCGAGCCTTACGACGCCCGGGGTTTTACAAATATCAAAAATAAAGATTCAGTCAAGACTTGAAACTCAGCCGAAGCTGATGTCTTTTAATTTTCGCTCGGTCGTGATAAAATTCGCTATTAATTTTTTTTGAACTTATTTCATTTTGTGAGTGATTTAAGTTAAGTACATCGGTTTCATAAAAATAACAAAAACAACATTGTATAAGATATATTGTATTAAAAATGTCGGAACCAAAATGTAAAATGGACCATTTTTGTAATGTTTGTGGACGTTTCATAGCAAGCGATGAAAAATGTGGCAATGCGAGTGATTGTTTTTTGGAAGCCTATAAACCAAGGTGTTGTCAGTAACTTAACCTCTCTTTTTCGGCAGGTCTATTCCGGACACGCATTTTAAAGTACTAGAAAAGGTACTAATTATTTACTACTTTTAATCCGATGGTGCATACTACTTTAAATTAAATGTAGAAAAATGTATAATTACAGGCTTATAAGCCTGAATATATGTTTGTATCGGCAGCTCCACACAGTTTGGACATATATTGTAACTTTAAAAAAGTAAAAGCCGTAAAATAAGGCAATTTCCTATTAGACTGTAAATGATATTATAAATAGATTAAAACACATAAATATAGATAATATAGCGAATTCCTAATTTAACCATGCCACCACTCTATTCTAGTGTATCAGTAGTTCATTTGGCTCAATATTATGACAATGTAGCAAAAGTTATTTAATATAAAAAATCGCCTTTCCATACTATTTTTGTGAAAGTTTTTCTCCATTGATAACCACGATATCTTTTATTTTTCTACTTTTTGAGTACAAAAATTATACAAATCCAGCAATTTTAAATATTAATATTGTTCTGAAAACACCAAGTTCTTTAAAAATTGCGATAAAACGAATTACTAAAATGGAGTATTTTAGATACTATTTCCCAACGAATAGTAGTATAAAAATTAAGATCGGCAGCACTGAAAATAAGCATGCCGATCTTGTCAAAATCACAACAAACACATCGCTACTGACAACACTTTGTTATTATTCCACCATGCCTATAAACAATATTTCTCGCAAGAGTTTATCACTAACGTAAACTATGCCCCTAAAAAAATTTGCTTTAATTGCTATTCAAGTGTTATGCAATGGAAAAGTGAAAAGAAGAACGCTATGCCTTTTGGTATACCAATGATGTGGTTAGACAACAGCCCGCATCAACAAGAAAATTGCTATGGATGTATCAACTACCATAAAACTTTGAATAGAAGGAAAGCAAGGAATAAAACTTATGTAGCAGTGCCAAGTGTCCAATTACCGAAGTATTGATCTTTAAACAGATATCAGTACTACAACCGCCGCTGCTATATCCATGCATTTCTTCTCAGAATACGACCCTGGTGAAGGTACACCCTATGAAACATCAAAGGACCCAATCCTAGTCACACAAAAGCAATTGGATGCAATTGTTGCAATTTTGTGTTTGACTCAGAAAAAATCAGAACAACTGGCTTCATTTTTGAAAGGAAATAACGAAAGGTACCAAAGTAACAGCATATCGAAAACGCCAAAAAGAGTTAGAAAAGTTCTTCAATGTGAATGATGTAAAAAATTTCGTTTATTGCAACGATATCGAAAAGTTAATGGAGACGATAGGGTTAACCTATAAAAAAGATGATTGGCGTTTATTCATCGATAGTTCACTAATCAGCTTAAAAGTTGTGCTTTTGCACAAGACGAATAGAATGCCTTCTGTTTCAATTGCGTATAGCACTGACACTAGTGAAAATTTCGATAATTTGAAACACATTCTGAAAGTAGTCAAATATAACGAACACCAGTGGCGCGTTTGCTGCGACCTCAAAATAGTTTCATTGATTACAGGCTTAACAGCATCTGGCCATCCAAAATATCCGTGTTTTTTGTGCGATTGGGATTCATGATACGGAGAAGGTATTAAAGGAAGAAACCAGTACAAACAGCACAACTGGAATAGTCGCATTGGATGGAAATGGCCTAAGGACAATAGGCTACACGAAAGTCTTGTTCCTGAAATGAAAATTTTGTTGCCGTCGCTCCACATTAAACTTGGCATTGCTAAACATTTTTTGAAATGTATCGCAAATCACCAGCAGTATTCAACCGCATAAAAGACATTTTCCCAAGACTAAGTAACGCCAAAATTCAGGAAGGGGTTGTTAATGGTCCCGACATACGGAAACTAATGAATCGTCAAGATTTTGACTAAGTTCTGACAGACAGAGAATTAAATGCATGGCTCGCATTGAAAGCAGTCATTAAAGGACTTTTGGGTAAAGAACGCAAAGACAACTACAGGCAATCTGTTGCAAACATGTTGGCAGCTTTCGATGAAATTGGGGTTAATATGTCGTACAAAATTCTTCTCTTGCATCAGCATCTTGATCAATTCGCTCAACAGTTACCAACTGAATCTGATGAGCAAGGCGAACGTTATCACCAAACTGCGCTTCCATTTAAAATAAGGTAACTATAGAGTGTGCATATTTTGAATTCCTAGATTTTTCTAATATCTTTGTCAGAGTGCACAATTTAAACAAGTTAACGATTGAAAACCAATTTCGTTTCAGGTACAGAGGAAAGAAACCTCGAGATGCAATACTTGCTGAAATTTGTTGGTGGTATAAAAACACCTTTGAAGAAGAGGAAGACGAGGAAAAAGGGGAAGACAAAGATGAAAGAATATCTGTTGGACGAAATTATCGACCTTTCTGATGATGATGACGATGACCAAGATATTAGAGAGAGCAGTGATGTTGATTCACTGCCGCCTGCTAAACGGCAACTGGCCAAATCATTAATTTAATTTTTTTACTTAAAACTTTTCATAACTAACATTTCAAAATTATATTTTTTTCCATATTTTTATAATTTCTATGTTTCTTTAAAACCAACACTGAAAAAATTGGTACATAAGAAATGAGAAGTAAATTAATATTAAGCAGGAAAACGCAAGTTTTGTATTATGATTGTTTTCTTTTCAAATTAAATTTATTGAAAAAACTGAGAAGCATATTATAGATCAAGCAGAAAGCAAAAAAGACTTAGTTTTGTGGAAAATATGTTCAAAAAGCATGAACAAAAAAATTCCAACATTTTGCTTCATAAGCACTACAAAAATTTTCTAAATCAATTTTTTTTTTAACTTTAATTGTTGCACAGGTCTCTAGCAATAATTTGGCTTTAACAGATTGAAAAAAAATCAATTAGTCGACGAGTTCGAAGGTCGATTAAAAAAAAATTCGAACTAACATAAACAAATGCCGCGATACGGGTCTTCTAATTTAACCTCTATTTTAACCCCTCACTCTCAGAATCGACCTAACTTTTGCTAACCTGAATATGTTCCACAGTGTTATTTGATTATTGCTGCAAAATTTTTGTTCATTCTGCGCTACTGTTCAGTAAATAGCTATGCACTTATATAAGTACATGCATATAGATCAGTGGTGCCCCAGCAAGAACCCTATCTGTTAACTAACGCGTTATATACGCCTAGTACTACAAATAGTTTGTGTGAGAAATTCCAAAACTTTCCATCATTTTACATAGGGCTCCTGGAGAAATCTAACGCATAATCGTTTCACGTGTGAGCAGTTTTCTCTTTCTTTTATATGGAATTCGCTATTATATTATCCTAAATATGGTGGTCTCTTTTCAATCAAATATTATTATGCGATTAATAACGTGTTATATAACGCAAAGAATGCCATATGGATATCGCTAATATGCAAATGTGTTGGTTTTTATTGACAATTTTGTAAGTGTATTGGAGAATGCGTTAGGTCGTTCTTGCTGGGGCACAGCGTTGGCAGAGCTCCCAAACAAGCGCAATATTTTTGTATCTGTATGTGTGTACTCAGCAAAACAGCTCGCGCATGTTATACTTACAGCATGAAGTACAAACTCAAACTGACCGGCTGCTAGCGGCGCATAAGTTCGGTAGCTAAAATGTTTCAACTAGAATTAAATTTTTTTAAATACCTACAATTAGAAAGACTAGTAAATCCATTGAATATTTTTTGGTTAATAAAGATTATACGTAGCTAAGCTGTAAACCACTTTATTTTTGTTTAACAAAGGAAACTGCCTAAACTAAAAATATAGATAAACTAGCTTATACCCGCGGGTTTCACCCCGCGCTTTTATACAAATATGAAAAATAATTTAATGATGTTGGATTTTATTTCTGTGCCCATTTCGTTATAGCTCGTTATTTTTTAAGCGAGTTAAGGTATTTAGGCCGTTTAAAACTATGAAGTTATAAAATCTCGTCTGCGCGCTAGGCATACGAAAGATATCAATCCCTCTAAGTTTACCTTAAAATGGTTCCAGGTATACGACGCGTGAACGTGTAACCTTCTTGGAGGTGCCACTGCGGGTTTTAATATTTCCAACTCAAATTTAGTAACTTGGCCTTGATAAAATACCACTTCTCATTACTGTAGCAAATGCCTCAAGAGAGCTTTAGATTATAATGCCAAACCCGGCTCTCCCTTTTCCATTTAATGAAATTTATCCTGTCAGTACGGCACTTATAAAATAAATCTCCATAACAAATTTAAAATACTTCGAGAGATTTTTTATCCTTCCAGAGATATGTATTAAGAAGCGTTTAGTATGTATGGGAGGCGACATGCCTCCTTTTTTAATAACTCACATTTTTTCCATGAGAAATTCATACATTTTGCATACACAACTCCATACCAAGTTCCAGTATTCTTCCACAAACACTTCCAGGGATATGTGGCAAGAAAAAGTAAATTTGTACTAGAAGTGACACGCCCCTTTTTCTTATAACCCTAATCTTCTTCCATGAATTTAGAACTGATTTTACATACCCCAGTACCAAGTCCCAGTACTCTACCTTGAACACCTTTAGAGATAAGCAGTATAAAACAGTAAATTTGTACGGGAGGAACCATGTCCCCTTTTCGAATAACGCAAATTTTTCTCCATGATTATGGAATTAATTTTGTATACACATCTCGGTGCCAAGTTCCAGTCCTCTGCAATAAACACCTCCAGAGATATGCAGCATAGAAAAATCAATTTGCATGGGAGTTGCCACACCACCTTTTCCAATAACTCCCATTTTACAACGCTTTTATCAATTTTGCAATGTTGTGTGTTCAGAAACTTTCAATGTTGTGGATCCAGAAACTTTCAATGTTGTGTGTCCGACACCATAAAACCTTTGCTTTGAAAAGCTCCTATAAAAAAGCATAGTGCATAGGGCGACACCTGTAGTGAACAGGGCGAGGTAGATGACATCTAGATGTCGCCCTATGTACTACGTTTCTTCTTCTTTCTTTTTTGGCGCTGTAACCGCCTAAGCGATTTTGGCCGAGTTCAGCAAAGCACGCCAGTCGTTTCTCCTCTGTGCCAACTGACGCCAATTGGAAACGCCAAGTGAAGCCAAGTCCTTCTCCACCTGATCTTTCCATCACAGTGGGGGTCTCCCTCTTCCTCTGCTACCACCAGCGGGTTCCGAGTTGAATACTTTCAGAGCTGGAGCGTCGGTGTCCATTCGAACGACATGACCAAGCCAGCGGAGCCGCTGTATTTTAATTCGCTGCACTATGTCCATATCGTTGTAAAGCTCATACAGCTCATCGTTCCATCGTCTGCGGTACTCGCCGTCGCCAACGCGTAAAGGACCGTAAATCTTCCGCAAAATCTTTCTCTCAAACACCCCAAGAGCCGCCTCAACGGATGTTGTCATTGTCCATGCTTCTGCGCCATATACCAGCACGGGCATGATGAGTGACTTATAGAGCGTGGTTTTCGTACGTCGAGAGAGGACTTTACTCCTGAATTGCCTACTCAGTCCAAAGTAGCACTTGTTGGCA
>NW_023458946.1:6050-36889 GCF_013731165.1 Rhagoletis pomonella
AAATTTTACCCCTTCGAATTTTAGTTAGAAATTTTAATACAAATTGGCCATTTTATAATTATTTTTTCTTTTAAACTAAGCTACAAAATTTTTAAGTTAAAATAAATACAAAATTTATTTTTTTCTTTTAAAATCAACAAAAGTCCCACTTTATTTCACAAGGCTTTTATTATTCACAAGAACGAAAACTTCACATAGTTAAGTTTTACAAAATAATGTAAAATAAAAATTAATCTAAAGCTTAAGGGGCATCTTATCACAGCAAAAAATATATATTTAAAGAAATACAAGAGATCATATTAAAAAAATGTTATTATAAAAAATACAGGTCAACCTTCCTTGAAAGAAAAAGTTGCATAAACGTTGAGGAGTGGTAATTTTTACACCAGCATCAGCATTTCTCCGCCCACGCTACACCTTCCACAGCAAAAACATACTTAACTGATCAATAACGACAACGAAATGAGAAGATACTGAGAGAATCAAGTTGCTGGAGCGCAACAGAGGAGAGTAATTCAAAAAAATTTAAAGAGGGAATAAATTTTACCACTACCTCCACAGTTAAGCCCTGTATGCAGCTCTCAAGAAAACGGTCAAGAAAAAATTGCCATTATTTCGCATGTGTGTCCAAGGAATTTTGACATTTTTGATACCTCACAGCCTGTTGCCTCACTCTTTCCTCAAGAAATAATGGAACGGGCATATATTTCTGTTGCAAACCTGGGTTGCCTTGTGATCTTTTTTTCACAAAAAACTTAAGAAAACCGTAGTAGAAAGCGTAGTAAATTTCTTAAGAACTGCGAACTGCCTTAAGGAAATTTGACTCAAGAAAATTTCTTAGCCATTTCTTGTACGTCATTTTATATGGAGTTTTTGCTTTCCTTGAGAGCTGCATACAGGCCTTTAAAGGTTAATTATCAAAAACTGTTTAAAAGCGCAAACAGTCAACGACGTAGCGTGGACGTAGGTTGACGCAGACACGATCTATCTTATGGGATTCGCGTGTTAACGAAAACTCACCACCGCATGGCGGTGACGTTGCCGTTGCTTATCTTTCTCTCTATCAACAGTAAATTTCATATGCTGATACGTACGTCAACCTACGTTTACGCTACGTCGTTGACTAACTGAGCTTTAACACCCCAAATAGTAGTTTGTATTATACTACATACATAAATATGTATGGGGACTAAACCAGGAATATTCATCTGAAAATGTTATTGGCCTACTCATTTATGAAATGAAAGACAAAATAATGATTTTTATAAATATTATATTCTCATTTATACATATGTAACATAGTTACTTAGCCGAATTAGTTAGTAAGTACTTGTATGTAAGAACACAAAGACAAATTATTTATCAGAAGCATTGCCCCTTACACATTGAAAAAAAGTAATAAAAGCACTAAAAAAAGCAAAATCGCTACAGCGAAAAAAGTGTTTGAAAAACCGCATAAATTCAAATAAAAAGAACCGCATAAAAAGAGATCCAAGTGTATAAGGTGAAATTTTATAAGAAATTATTGAACATTAAAAAAAGTATACCTACATAGATATGTATGCACATATGTACCTAATAATAATAATAATAGATTGGCGCTTACACATATGTTAGTGTTTGGCCGATTTGTGGCGTGCGCCTTGATGTTGTCACACAAAGCGGAGGGACCTACAGTTTTACGCCGACTCCGAACGGCGATTGTATTTTTATGAGAAGCGATTTTTTCATGGCAGAAATACACTCGGAGGTTGGCCATTACCTGCCGAGGGACGACCGCTGTTAAGAAAAAACCTGTTTTCTATATTTTTTGCGATGTTGCTTTGACCAGGGTTTGAACCCAGGCGTTGCGGAGTGGAAGCGCGCACTGTTTACCACTACATCACAGCGGCCGACACACAGCATATATGCGCCTACCTAGTAGATAAAACTGGTTAAAATAGCACGCATCTATTCTTCTGTGCATGAGAATATATACATAAATAAATACATACATATATGTATATATGTATGTATATACATATCTGCATGTGTGCGTACAATCCTTTACTCGAAATTCTTAGTTAATGTAATGTTTATCCCATACATTTTTTCTGACCAAACAACCCGTTTGCCTGTCTAATCTGCTTGCCTCATTTGCCTCGCTCGTCTGCTGCTGCAAATGAGTGCCTCGCTCGTTTACTCGCCTCGCTCGTCTATTGCTGCAAATGAGTGCCTCGCTCGCAACGACGCCCTCGCGATGGCAGAGCTAATGAGGTCCTCGTTTGCTTGCCGCTCTACTCTTGCGCTGCCCTCGTTTGCTTACCCGCTCGCTGGCTGCTCAGCGCGTGCACTCGTACTTAACGAGTGCTCGTTTGCAAACAGCCTCGCTTGTTGCTCGTGAGTTGCGCAAGCTCAGAGCAAACTAACGAGCGAGCGAGGGGCTAAAATGAGGCAAATCCGAACCCTGCTCACAACAGCTAATCCTGAAAACTTTTTAGGGCGTTGTATGGAAGATGTTTTTTCGCTTTTCTAAGAAATTACGCTACAATTGCACGTATATATATACATATGCATTGTCGTTAGTAGAAGAAGTAATAGAAAAGTCTTCCCATCCTGCAGAGAAACCGCGAACTAGTGAATCAAATTTCTAGTTCTGTACTAGGTCTTTATCGCGAAAAACCAACTAGTCCGCTAGTAACTAGATCCTCACCAGTCCAAAATCGGCGAAAAGTGGTACTTTTAAAAAACTAATTTCTTTCAGTTTTTTCAATCGAAATCTATTAATATCTAAAGTGACGAATTCAGAAATTTTTGCTCATTCTGCGCTACTGTTCAGTAAATAACTATGCACTTATATAAGTACATGCATGTACCCTGCAGGGAAACCCCGAACTGGTGAACCAAATTTGTAGTTCCGTACTAGATCTTTAGCGCCAAAAAGGAACAAGTCCGATAGGAACTAGATTCCACCAGTCCAAAATCGGCGAAAAGTGGTACTTTTAAAAAACTAATTTTTTCATTTTTTTTCACTAGAAATCTATATCTAAAGTGACGAATTTAGAAATGGTTCGGAACTATAGAAAACGGGATGCAGAACGAACTAGATCTTATTTGTCGAATTTAGAACTACATAGTTCGGAACTGACGAATAAGGGATGCAGCGGGGGGGCCTGTTTACTTTACATAGATATGTGTTCGGCGGCTTTTTCGTTCAAATACGCTTCTATTCTGTGCTTCACAGCTTCATAGCTTGGTAATACAAAACTAAAATTTGTGTTAACATTTCAACATCTTGGGACCGTCTGGAATCTAAGAAATAATAGCGAGCACCTCTGCAAACTCTGTTACAGCTAAAGGTATGTAAACGTACATTTCTTACAATCATTCAAACAAATTTAATTTCAAATTAAAAATACATTTCTTCCAAAATAACTTAAAATCGCACACAGGGAAGAACCAAAAAGATTGAAAAATCATGATACTTTTTTCTTTCGTCTGTCCATTTTAGAACTGGTTCGGGACTATAGAATTTAGGACTAGTTCGGAACTATCGAAAAAGGGATGCAGCGGGGGGCAATTGACACTTCCTAGGACATCGCCATGTTAAATTCGCCAGTTGCTTGCATGCAAAAGAGATTTAACGCGAACCAGTACTGGGTCTAAATGTACTAGAAGCGCACCAGTTCAGAACTAGAGATTTTCCCCACAGGATAGATACACACAAATATACATACATATGGATGTGTGCGTGGGTATGAAATGCAAACCGTCGTTTTATTGAGTTTTCTTCTAAGTAATACATACATCCATACATATTCTTAATCTATTTAGGTGTGTATATTTTTGGTTTCGTATTAATATCCTTGTAATGGCGAATCGAAACATTTAAAAGAAATAAAACATTTATATGTATTGTTTTTTCTTCTTTTCTTTACTCTCAGTCTTCACCAGACGCCCACTTTTCTCATTACTCAATCTTATCCCCACTAAGTTCCAGTTATTAGATATAAAAAATAAATAAAATAAAAAAAAACTTTTTAATATACATACCAGGGACGTGAACCGGTTTTGAACCGAACCGGGTTTGAACCGGAAAACCGCTCTTTTCTATTAATTAACTGAACCATTAACCGAACCGAAATTTTTCACAAATATTTGATCCGAACCGAAAACCGAACCACTTTCTATAAAGATTGAAAGGCTCGTCTCAACCAATTTTCAATAGATAACTGAACTCACTTTTTTTTATTTTTGGTAAACATGGTAATACCCATCATGTTTGTTTACCATGTGACAATATCAAATGTAAAGGCAACCCATCTCATACCCTTAACCTTGCGCGTTATTGCACTTGACACTTGACACTTAAACTTGCGCGTAATTTTTTTGTTTTTTCGAACCGTTGAACCGAACCGAAACCCCGGTTCAAAGACCAAAGAAACCTCTTTGGCGAACCAATCCAAAAGTGCAAAAACGGTTCGACCCGCTGAACCGAACCAAACAAATTTTTCATCCGGTTCACGTCCCTGATACATACATATATAAATGGACTCAAAAGTAGAAAATAATATTTCTCAGTCCCACAGAATTTGTTTTGATAACATTTGATTTTGAAATTTTAGCAAAAGTCATTATAAACAATTAATGACATTGAAAACGAAAAACGTGGAGCGCATGCAGTACAAAGCATTCGATTTCATTGACAATAGTCAAACTACATAACATTCTACAGCGAAAGTACAAATTTGAGATCGATTTTAAGCGGTCGTTATTCATATGCCCACATTCATACATATGTTACTTTTCATATCAATTCAAGTGTATTACATGCGCCCCACGCTTTTCATTTTCAATGTCATTAATTGTTTATAATGACTTTTGCTAAAATTTCAAAATCAAAAGTTATCAAAACAAATTCTGTGGGACAGAGAAATATTTTCTACTTTTTAGTCCATTTATAAAAGCGTTGTATATTAAAAAGGTTTTTTATTTTCTACTTTTTAGTCTTGTCTGTACAAAATTTTACAATAGATATTAAAATAATTTAACTTGCAGTGAAAGAGAACAGAAGACTATGCAAGCACAATGGCGCATATTCATAGTCATATTTAGTACTCAACTAAGTCGAAACTATTGTAAGTCACAACTAAAGCTATTCATAGTCGCCTTAGTTTCGACTTTTCTGGCTAAGTACCAACTTAAAATTTAGTTTCGGCTGCAGCTGCAACTAAGTCGTAACTAGGAAGAAGTATTTTATCAAATTAAGGGAAAACAGACGAAATATGTAAAAATTAAGTTGGTAGAGGGTGATTTTGAATATTGAATAATCTCCAATTAAAATTTACAAAGATCGATTCATTTTATTCCGAAGATGAAATTAAATGCGTATTACAATTCGAATAAAGCTAAATCACAAATTTATAATTGGAATAATTTAGATAAATTCTCAAATAATAAGTCAGTTTCACGCTAGTTCTTTTAAAGTAAATTTGTGCATAACATTTAGATATCTACTATTTGTATGTTTCACAGCATGCTTTCGATAAACATCGACTTCACATCACTGCGGTTGTTCTGGCTATTTCACACAATTAACTAGAAAATGATACCTTATTCTGTTGCATAATCATGCAATGACAATAAAAATTACATAAACGGATGATCAAACTTGACATTATTCAATAAAAATGTAATTTTTCCAAAATATCGTAAAGAAAAATCGATACATTTTCACACTCATTTTGCTATATCGTAAACTAAGTCGAAAGTACTTAGTAGAAGTCTGAAATGCGACTATGAATAGAGGTAAATTTTAAGTTGGTACTTAAATTTAAGTTGCAACTTTGTTAATTTTGACTTAGTTGCTGGACTATGAATACGCGCCAATGTTGTTTGCTCACATTTAGTATAAACATACATATGTACATATATACATATAGCAGCAGTTTATTTCATTTAAAGAAATGGCGTGTCGTCCGTTTCCGCTGTGACGTATATAAATAGTGCATATATTTAGGCGCAATATTTAACCTCTTCTGGCGGGGCGACATCTATCTCTAGAGTTTTTCTAATTGTATGTCTTTGATATGATACCTACGACGAGGTTGATATCTAGACTAGGTTTGCCATAAATACCTTTGCTATATTTATAGTATGGTGGTCTGGACATACAACACTGCAAGTTGATAAAAGCGTTGTAATGTAATAAACGCAATCATTATAATAAAATAACATGCAGATACACCATTATACTGAAAAGTGTACGCTTGGAATATACTTTAACTACACGTATGCATGTATGTAATTTATATGTACATATAAACATACATGTTACCACCATAATTCATATATTTGTGCATATTCCTACATTCTTTCTAACCGAAAAGCATTTGCTTGCATTACTTTCATAAACATATGTACATATTATTATTATTTATTATTATTGTCTTGTATTATACGTATGTATGCGGTATGCATAACAAAATGCATACCCAAAACAAACGCGAAAAATATCTCCCATACAACGTCGTTGAGAATTTTTCGCGATAAGCTGTTGTGAGTGATCGCGAATTGCTTATTTGCATCGTTTTTCTCATTTATCAGAGGCCGAAATCGGCAATGCTCGGACCATGGTTGCCACAATTGGTAACTTTCTACCAAAATTGGTAACTTATAGCGATTTGGTATTTTGGTAACTTTTATTTTATTTTGGTACCTTTTGCAACCAAACATCTATTTGCATTACTAGAAAAAAATTAGTTATGTTTTGCATCTGCGTAATTATAAAAACCCTTCGAGTTTCAGTGGCAGCACTACTGACACTTCTACAAAATTACTTCGATAAAATTAGAGTTATCTTATATTCGAATACTGGAAATATTTGAATTACAGTGGCAGCTCCACGGGCTACATTTCTAAAACAACAATCGAATTTTTGCGATAAATTTTGAATTCTACCATCTCACATTTAATACTGGAAATATTACTGTTTGCAACAATAGTACAGTAAAATTAGTATACAAAATTCGACCATCTGGCAATTTTTGGTAAAGTCTAAAAACAAAAAAAAAAATGTTGCGTACTTTTTACCAGACCCACCTACTGACATGTATTTCAACCCAATGAATCCGAATCTGAGGTCCGTTTGACACGTACCGAAAAAATAGCAAAAAAATTTGCGATTTTCGCAATTCACTCGAAATTGTGTACGCGTCAAACGGACGGTTAAAAGCGCCCGCAACTTTTTTTTGTGGGCCGGTGCTATTATTCGGTGAGTCGCAGGTTCAAATATCTGCACATTCCGAACGAAAAATGACACTGAAGATGGCACAACGCCGAAACCGGTTTTGTCTCCAAACCAAATTTGGCAAGGGATGACGGAAAATCGTTCCACATTACATTATACTCCTACAATATCGGCGCATGCACTAATTAGTTGATAGAAAAATATTATCTAATAAAAAAAAACATAATTGTCAATAGGATTTTCAATCTATATAATTTCTTAAAAAATAGATTTTAACTTCTGTGCTAGAACTAGGAGTTCTTGATATATAATCAAAAATTGACAAATTATAAAAATATCGAAATTATTAAATAAGTGCACAGAATCGGGCTGTAAGTATATACACATTTGTTATGAAATATAGCAGTTTTATTAAGTATATTTTTTTCTCAGTGAAGAAGTGAAGATTTTGGTAGTGAAGATTTGGTAACTTTTCTTGAGAGATTTTGGTAGAAAAAAATTTTGGCGAGCGGCAACCATGGCTCGGACTTCTCATATTCGAGTGAGAGGAAATTTCTTTGCTTTTTACGATCGGGAATGAAAAGCAGCGGAAATTTTTTTGTCGATCGCATTCCGAATGTGAGAGATGATAAATTTGTTTGCATTTTTCACTCGCGATAAAAGAATGCAAAAATTGATTTGGAATATTATCGATCGCGAACGTGAAAGAATGTGAGTGAGAATTTCCGAACCCTGATTTCCACACAGTCTCTATCACGGAATTCATAGAATATTCTGCTAATTAGCTGGGTGTGCGCATTTGTACAAAAGTAAGCAAATGCATGAAAATAAAGCGTAAAGAGAAACCAAGTAAAGTTTTTCAAATTGTTTTACGAATAAAAAAACATTTTGCAAATTAAATTAATTAACTGCGCACAGTTGGAAATATTTACAAGTGACATTGCGTGATTACTTAAAATATTTGAACATACAGCTTTATATGCAAAAATACCATTAAAGACAGCAACACAAATTTGGTGTTTTTTGGGAAAATTGCGCTATTTGCAGTGTTTTGGAGCTTTTTTAAATAAAAAACTTGGCAATACTGAACCTAACTGACCTTCATCGAGCGCTCTTTGCGGGGTTCGGACTGCAAAATGGGAGTAAAAATCAAGTTTTCGTAGTAGATGTGCATTTCTTATCTTTATAAAAAACAATTTATTTATCCTCGTATCACTGTATTATGGGACTAAATAAGGGGCTAAAGCTGCCTTTACAAGGGTCGATTTCTGTAGACTGGAAAATCGACTACCTGAAGCATTTACATTTTACTTTTGAGATGTCATTTACACGGGTCGATTTTGGTTGAACGACAAAAATCTATTAGAAAATCGACCTGTGTAAAGGCCTTAATCCAGCGAGCAATTATCGTTGAAGTTAAAATGCCTTGGTTAAAATTAATAAAAAGTTATTTCACCATTTCTTAATGGGAACAATTGTTACATCGGTGGTCAACGACGCAATTACAGAACTTTAGACAGAGCAATATTTTTCGATCGGGTTCAAATCGGTCGATTGTGAGGGCCTATTCACGAATTCAAGTGTATTTGCAAAGGTGCTGTAGCGCACCAATGTAACAATCGTGTCGATAAAAAGGTAAAATATAACTTTTAGTTTGCTATTAAAAACCCCACCTCCTTTTTATTTGAAGAGTAAATTTGTTGATGCAACAAAACGGAGCAGACTTTCAGTTGAGCGGAGTAGAGGACTAGGTTTCAAATTATTTCGACAAAACGGAACAAATCTACTCCTATCGGAGTAAAGTCCGAACGATGGCTTATTGTGTATATGAGGAAAATGTCCGCTCTTTGTTTGGAGCACAAAGTCAGTATTACCGCAGCTAGGGTTCGAAATTTCAGACTTTGGTATCGATACTGAGTACTCATTCTGGCATCGAGCACATGGTATCGATACTCTAAAAGTATCAGGGAAAAAGTATCGATACTACTCAGTATCGGACTCATTAAACTACGTTTTTTGGGATACCAAAATTATTTTCTTCTTCAATCGTATATCTAGTTATTTCCTGAAATTAAAACAATAGACATTTAAAATATTTGATTTTTATTTCATTGCAGAACTTACTTTCACGTTAGAAGTAGTTTTAACGTAAAATGTACATACATATATATATATATATACTTTCAGGAATTTTTAATTTTATTAAGAATTTTTGTAAACTTTGTGGGTATGCATTTTTGTAGCCTATTCAGTTTTAGTATAATAGCGTGCAAGTTTGAATTAAAAGTCAACGGTAGTAGGTTACACGTATAGTTGAATAAGTTACAAAACAGCAAACCCAAAAAGTTTCTAAAAATTCTCCATTTTCGTGAACTTTGCATAAAGTTTTATGGCCTTATTCATAAAAATAAAAAAGGTTATAAACTGAAAAATGTATGAAAATGTCATTTTATTAAGCTCTTTAAACCTACTTTATTTTTTATCAATAAGGCCATTAAACTTTAACTTATTTGGTTTATGTTATGCAACGAGATTTTAGATTATTTTATGTGATGGACAAAATTGAATGATAGTAATCCATATAAGCAAAGAAAATTGGGTTTCCAATGGAAGAAAAAATTCAAAAAGTGTGTTTTTTAAAAAGTATTCGATACTACGAGTACTTTGCAAAATATCGAGTAAAATCACCAAATAAGGTATTGAGTATTAAAGTACTCATTTTTATACCCTCAGTATCGATGCTTACTCATTATCGATAGTATCGTTCGAACCCTAATCGTGGCTATTAATTTGACTATATCTTTCCTCGACCTCTTGAGAAGTTATTTTGTCTTTGGCTTGTCATAGTGCGCAGTTTTGCGGGTTTGAAGGTTGTTGAAACGTGTGTCAGCCATACGGCTGAATTGTAGATGCAGTTCCCTTTTGATGAGTCTGAGTGGACAATTTATAGTTTATGCTTCGGATTCATCCAAAGATGCTCCGGCCTTAGCCATCTCGTCAGCCCTCTCATTTCCGTGTATGTTCCTATCAGGGATGCCAAAATATCAGGAAAATTGGGATTCCGGGATTTCGGGATTTGTCCCGGGATTCAAATTGAGTCATAAATTTTATGAATATGAGTAAAAATTCAATATCTGAAAGCATTTAAACATATCATTAACTAAAACTATTTGAAATTTACGATAAACTGATAGTAAAACTCATATATCGCTAGCTTAGAGTGAAAAGTTGCTAACTTCACTTTTAATGAAAAACCATATATTGATATAGGAGGCTAGATAAATTAAAATTGCATCGTTTCGAAAAGGGTAAAGGTCCTTGTTTTATGTTTCCTCGTTTATATTCAATGAAAGGAAAATTTGCTAAGGCCAAAAAAAGCTCCGAAAATTCGATAAGGCCAAAAAAGTTCGAAATCTTTTAATAAATATCGAATCCCTCCGATTCTTATGGAGTTTTGCTTTGCTTTAAACAGGCAAAATGTTGTATGCCAAGTTTTGCGAAATGCTTGAGAAATGGCTATACAAAGTTTTTTCCTCTCCTGTACAATTCTTAAATGGGGACTTAGCAACTTTGCACTCTACGCTAGCGATATTTTTTAAATCAGACAAATTTTAAAGTAAAACATTTTTTTAATTGTATTTAAAAAACCATGTGATTGAGGAACGTATACATCACAAATAGTAATGTAAATACCAGGTACTTTTGAAAGTGATGATTAATAAAAACAACATAAAACAAAAATATACAAAAACAATTTCTCTAGACATGTTTGATCTACTCTATAAAGAAATGGCGAATGGAGATTTTTTTTTCGCAATTTTCTAGAAATTTTGAGGGTGTACGAGTCAAACGGATCTCAGAATCGGATTCAGCGGGTCGAAATACATGTTGGTGGTTGAGTCTGGTTAAAAACACAAACCCCTTTTTTGACGGTGTTGTTGTTATTGCACTTAAAATGTTTTCGTAAGAGCAGCAAAGCATTCAAAGCGGAATCTTCTAAGCTTTACCTGCAGTTTTTACATACAAAACCTACTGATGAAAAACATATTTCGGCATCAACACTTTTAGGCTGAACTGTCAAAAGGTAGACATAATCCATTTGAAGATAATGACCCCTATCTCCTCCATTACAAAATATTTGAACTTCTTTTACCAGCACGTCGGTCAAATTATAAGTTTTTCGATTTGAGGAAGTTTTGAGTAGATTGATCTAAAAAATTATCTAACTTTTCCTTAAAACTCTCTGTTTCGTTTACATTAGCGACGCTATGAGTAAATTCATTGAAATCTTCTTCAAAAAAGGCTCAGACTGCAATTTAAAAGTACAGTTTCAAGCTTTTTGTTAATTGCTGTCAAAACGGCATTTTACAAAAATCATACTTCAAAATTCATAAACAAATTCTTACTATCAATTCGATATTTCAAAATTTTCGGGATCCCGGGATTAATCCAAGCAAACCCCGGGATTTCGGGGACGTCAAAAACACCGGGATTGGCATCCCTAGTTCCTATGGCCGGGAACCTAGATGAGAGTGATGTCTATTAACTCGGCCGCCGAGCTTAGTCGAAACGAGAGAGAGACATTGAGGCAAGTGCCAGAAGTGCCGCTTGGCTATCGGAAAAAATTTATGCTTTTCGTACACCTACGCAGTTCCTCTCTAGTGCTTCACAGGCCCTTTCGATGCCCAGTACTTCCGCTTGGGAGATGCTAGCAAAGTCAGGTAGTCGAAACGAGAGAGGGACATCCAGCATTTCAGAGAACACCCCGCACCCACATCGCAGTCCATTTTGGACCCGTCAGTATATATTTCAGTGGAATTTTCTTCGACTATCCTTCCCCTACTCCAATCCCGTCTTGCAGACGCAGCAGTCAGGTAGTCGAAACGAGAGAGAGACATTCAGCATTTCAGAGAACACCCCCGCACCCAAACCGCAGTCAATTTTGGACCCGTGAGTATAGATTTCGGTGGAATTCTTTTCGACTATCTTTCCCCTACTCCAATCCCGTCTTGAAGGAAACTTCTCCTGAAAGCTTTTCCTGAAGTCTATCGTAGGAGGTATATAATCTGATTGTTTCCCTGATTCGATAAGCTTGTCAAAAATATCACTATGGCCGTGCTGCAGCGCCCTCTAGCAGCCTGACTCTTTGAGTCTGACCGCCGCAGACGCAGCAGTTTCGCGGATATGGTGTTCTATGGGTGGTTGATGCAGGATTACATTAAGCGTATCAGATGGACACGACTTAATTGCCCCTGTAGCACCTGCACAAGCTGGTCTTTGTATACTGCCTAATTTCCTGACGTTGTATTGTTTATCTAGTGCTGGCCACCAAACTAATGGTCTGATTATGGCAACTTAACGTAACTTTCGGCTCTCTCTTAAAAATTCTGGTAAATGAGTGTTGCTTATAATTGAACAGCCGAAACTTAACGTAACTTAATGCCACGTCGAAATCTGTTTCATTTTGATTCTCTAACTTCTACGTTCCGTAAAGTTAATTTAAGTTGCCGTAATCAGGCTTTAACGTCGCATATGATAGCCGTGTACATCCAGAGGACAAGCTTTGGCTTCAATCCCCAGTTGCTACTGAATATTCTTTCACATGTATAATAAGCTGTGTAAGCTCTCTCAACTTGCCTCTCTATATTTGTCTTCCAGCTCAGCTTGGTATCTAATACGACACCCAAGTATTTAGCCTCGGAGGACAATGTGAGAGACGTTCCATTAAGGGAGTGAAGCCTGAATTGTGGTACTTTTGTTTTATTGGTGAACAGCATCTGCTCCGTCTTGCTAAGGTTGACACCCAGTCCACTTTTTGTAGCCCAGGTGTTTAGCCGGAGCAAAGCTCCCTCTAGGATTTCACTAATCGTTGAGGGGAAGAGACCTGATACCGCCACCACTACATCACCTGCATATGCTACTACTTTCACTCCACCTTTGTTGAGATCCAGTAGAATGTCGTTCAGTACCACCACCCATAGTAGTGGAGACAGAACTCCCCCTTGGGGAGTGCCTCTATTTGCATAACGGGATAGCGTTACTGAACCAATGGTTGAAATTATGATTCTGTTTCTGAGCATTTGTTCGATCCACTCGCATATGTGGTCAGATATTCCTACCTTCACAAGAGATCGAACAATTGCTTCGACTGTTATGTTATTGAAGGCCCCCTCTATGTCGAGGAATGCCGCCAAAGTGTACTGCTTGTAATGGAGTGATTTTTTCTATGGTGCCCACAACTTCATGAAGGGCAGTTTCAGTTGAACTGCCCTTAATGTATGCATGTTGAGCTTTGGAAAGTTTGGGATTTCCCAGAAAAAGCCCAATATGTAGGTATAAAAGTCTTTCCAGTACCTTTAGCAGGAAAGATGTAAGACTTATTGGTCGGAAATCTTTTGCTTTTTCGTGATTTCTTCTTTCCGTTTTGGGAAAGAAGACAACTTTGACTCTTTTCCAGCTTTTCGGAATGTATGTCAAGCTGAAACTGGCTTTGTAGACCCTTTCCAGCCAGGATACCATAGGCTCCTGTAATTTCTGGAGCATTATCGGAATGATGCCATCTGGGCCAGGGGATTTGTATGAGGAGAATTTATTTATAGCGAACTTAATTTTTTCCTTGTCTACGATTGAGTCGAGTAACTCTTTTGAGAGTTGCTGACGATTTGTATGAGGCCATGTTTTTGGCCTCTTATCGCAGCCAGGAAAGTGTGTATTTATGAGGGTCTCTAGTGATTCCTCCGCTGTCCTGGTCCATGCACCGTACTCTCCCGTAATAGGGTTGGGGTTGGTGTGTTCCTTGGATAAAACTGCTTAGTCTGGCGGAATCCCTACAGTTCTCTATGGATGTGCAATAGGACTGCGAAGAGTCCTCTTTAGCTATATTTACTCATTTTTTGTACTGCCTTGATTCATCTTCGTATGGCTGCCACAGTTTTGTTCTGTAGCACTCGTTAAAGACTTTTCTGACATTTTATGTGTGCTCCCTAAGCTCCCCCGTCCACCGTGGAGGGGATTTTTTCTTAAGGACGCTTACTGGCGTGGATTTTTTAAAAGCTATGACTAGAGTTTTTTTCCAGCTTATCTACCGTGTTGTCTAGTTCTACAGCAGTTGTAAGCTCCTTTGATTTACTACTGTCTTGGTTACCTGACGTTAGCCTGATAAATTTTGGCCATGTTATTCTTCTCGGATTCCAAAATAGGGAAGAGGCTTTCCGCGAATGCTGAAGAGTACCCAACAATGATCCGACATGGATGTTTCACTGGAAACTCTCCAGTCATCGACAACAATACCATCTGTTGCTAGGGTTAAGTACCTCTTACCATCCCGCAAATCTTTCGGAGCTGGGAAATATAAAGGTCAGACTCTCTCCTTTATTGCACATACTCAGGTTAGTATTTAATATAAAGTGTAAGAGAGACTCACCTCTGCTGTTTATCGTGGAACTGCCCCAGATAGTGTGTCTCGCATTTGCGTCGCATCCTATCAGAATTTGTTCCCTCTGATTTTGAGCGATAAATTGTTCCAGTTCGTCGGGTGGGGCGTCCCTGTCATGAGCCAGGTAGGCAGATGTCAGGAATATATTTTGGTGCCCTTCTCTCTCCACTTTCACCACGGTTAAGTCTGCTGTGCTGTAATTTGGATAGAGAAATGCATTAATACCTTTTTTGATTAGAATGCATTCTCTCGGTTTACGCGTGTTACCACTATAAAAGAGGTTATGTGTACTGCTGTTAAGTCCATGGATCTGATCACCTCTGACCCACGGCTCCTGGATTAGGCTGACGTCGATGCTTCCTTCTCCGAGAAGGATTGACAGATTATCTGTCGCACATATTGAATGCTGCAGATTAATCAGTACACACTTCATCTTCGGCGGGGGTTGCATCGGTGATGTTGACGTCCTTCAGCAACTGGCTCGCATCGTCGATCTCCTCTGTGTCGTCTTCATCAGGAACCTTGTCGCCCACAAAAATCTTCATCTTGGCCATGCGGATGCCAAAGCGAATTCTGTTGTCCGCCTTTGACAGAGCCTCAACAGATTCTTCGCAAATGGCCAAGAGAAGAGGTCTGCTGGTTTTATTTGGGTGCTCAACTTTTATAAGCTGCCAGTCTGCTATACACGGTATGTGTTTGTTGGCGAGCTTTAGGCACCTCAGACGTTTCTCGCCTGGTTCCTCCATGGAATGCTTCGCTTATTTTAGCGACGCACCCAGCTAAGAAGTCCAAATAAGCTTGGTCCGCGCATCTGATAACCCTTTATCCTCGAAAAGATCCAGAGGAATCAAACTCCGGATGGGGACCCGCCGGGTTATCGAGTGCGTAGTCCATAACGAGACTCGATAGCTTGACGTCGATCTCCACCCAGTCTTTCTGCATAGATACCGGACTCTTCGAGTTTTCGTCAGAAGAAGAAGCCTGTTTAGGCGTCTTGCTCCCTTCGCCGGTAGTGCTGTCATTGGTGGAACGATTTCTCTTTAGAGATTCGCCCTTTTGCTTTATTTCAGGTGGATTGGGGTTTGCAGATTGCTTTCTTTTAAGGAGCTCTCATATTCCACCTTTTTGTAGTATTCGACCCCCTTCAACTCATAGCAGCCGATTGGAGCCGAATTGCTAGATATTTTATCTAGCATGTAGACTGCCCACTGGTAGCGGCTCATTCAGATTTGGTTCAGGAAGTTCTTATGTTTCTTTTTCCGCCTTGCTCCCGCCGTCGTTGTACTGCGGTTGGTACTGCCAGCAGCTTTGGAGGAAGACGTAAGGTCATAGCTGGTAGGGATGCCTGGCTTGGCATCCTTAGATGTGGTATGTTTTGCTGCTTGTGCTTCTGGTGTACTATGGTTGGTACAACCAGGAACACTTTTGATTGTCTCCTGACTGGAGGCAAGAAGGGTGTCCTCATCGGACTCCGTAACGACGGGGCCCGGGTTCCGATAAGGAAGTGCCAAAGTCGATTGTCCAGTGTTCGTTGCAGTGTTCGTCATCAGTTTTGTTTCGGTTTCGGTTTCAGTTTGTGTTTGTCGTTTTTGGTTTTTGTCTAGATCGTTCATATTTGGTCCCACGAGTATGCACGGAAAGGGTTCGTCACTCTTTCGCAGAGCCGGCATACGTAGAGAAAGCTCTTATACCTCCGACCTTGCCCGGGCATTGGAGGGGACCGTTCGCGGCCGGCTATTCAATATACACCCGCTGATCATTCAGCCATCGGCACGGGTACCTGAACACATTGGATTAGGTGTTGCTGGTGCGGCTATATCCACATACTTTCCAATCGGGAAGTTTGCTCACATACCAGTTTGGTTTGTTGGCTTCCCTCACGATTGCAAAGGATATGAAGCTTTCCTCTTAGTTCATCACGATCTGGAAGCTCCCTTTGGGGAATTTCCATGTCGTCATTTAAGTCCCTTCGCCCCGGAAAGACGGACCGGCATTGAAGGAGTCGGATAGCCTTACTGACGTCTTTCTTCAGGACCCGATACTCAGAAAACAAGTCATCTGTTGTAAACCGTTTCCACATATTATATTTACTATTTCTCATTTTTCTAAGATTTTTAATATCTTTATTAAACCAGGGACGGTTAATATGTACCTAGGAACGTTTTACAAGAGGAATATAGTTATTAAAAAGAGAAATTATGTGATATTGAAGGAAGTTGATCTGATCATTGGTTGAAGCCATGTCGTGAACAGCACTCCAGTCAATGTCTTCTACGGCCCTCTCAAGTTTATCATAACGAATATTCATAAACTTGTTCCAATCAGGACTGTAAATAGTTTTTTTCATATTTTGCTCAAAGTGGCTCTTAGAGGGTTAAGCACTAAATTCGGAACATCTGCACCAACTCATCTTTCTTTTGAAATGAGTTTCATGAAAATCAACCTCAAAAGTGTACGACAAAAATCAAGTTTGCGTATTAATATATTAGATGTCATGTTGCTTATCTAACTGATATTCGGGTTGAACTTGTTCCAATCAGGACTGTAAATAGGTGTTTTTTGAATATTTTGCTCAAAGTGGCTCTTAGAGGGTTAACAACCAAATTCGGCACACCTACACCACCTCCTCTTTCTTTTGATACGAGTTTCAATGAAATCAATGGGGATTAAGTACATCAAAAAAGTACCACAAAAATCATGTTAGCGTATTAATATATAAAATGTCATGTTGCTTCTCTAACTTATATTCTGGCTGAACTTGTACCAATCAGCACTGGAAATAGTTTTTTTTTTTTGAGTGAAACTTCTTTAACTGCGGTTGGTTGGTTGAGAGTAAATTGGCAAATTGCACACGGAAATGGTGCAACGGAAATGATGCAACGGAGATGATGCAACGGAGACGGTGCAACGGAAATGGTGCAACGGAAATGGTTGGGGTTGAGAGAAGTGCATCTTGTGTGTGTGCATATGGTATTAATTCAACAAAAATTTGCTAATAAAAGGTTAAAGAAAAAAAGAAAAAAACCAATACAAGAATGAAAGTAAAGGTGAGTATGTACATTAAAGTGGTCCAAAAATGTATGTAAAAAAAATAAGGTCGCTTTTTTTAAAGCCGCCAGCCCCTAGGATTGTTCTATACAAAAAAAAGTACACCCCTATTTTTTTATTTTGAAAAAAAGAACAAATTAGGGTGTGCTCAAAGCGCTCAAAGTTTTCAATGTATTTTATATGGGGAAAAAACAACTTTTCGTAGATATAGCGTAGAATTCTTGAAAATCAATATTTTTCGATCAGAAAAGTTTGCTTATCTTCAGGAGGTTCCCAGTAATAATACCCAATTGTTCCTTTAACAATTTTTTCATGGTAACTATATTTTATAGGTCCTAGAAAATGCAATGGGGGGACCAATAAAAAATCTTTAATCATAAAAAATGGTTAAATAAACAACTGGATATTAATATTTGAAGTCTCCTGAAGAGAACCACGGTTTTACGATTGTAAAATATTGATTTTCAAGAGTTTTATACCATTTTTACGAAAATTTGTTTTTTCCCCATATAAAATACATGGAAAACTTTGAGCGCTGTGAGCACTCCCTAAATATTTTTTGATTTCAAATTTTCGGTTCAGAACAATCCAAGCGGGTGGCGGCATTAAAATTCCGACTTTATTATTTTGGACCGCTCTAATGTACATAGATAAAGAAAAGGATAAAGGCAAAGGTAAAAAAAAACGATAAATCTAGATCTTGCTATATTGCATACAAACCGTGATATATAAAACGGCAGGGCTTCAGCTACCAGAGGGAATCAGACCGGTAAGATTCACAGTGCCAATTCAAGTGTTTTATTCTAATTTCGTCTTATAATGCACAGGGTTGCATTATTTGTAATATTTAGTATAATAAATCCAAAACAAATCAGAGTTGTTAAAATTAGGTAGTATTAATTAATGTTAAGTAGGAGATTTACTTCATCTAAATATATAACACTACTTCACCCTTTATTTCGAGCTACGTTTAAATTGAGTTAACTTACATACTAGGAAATAGGAAGTATAAGTAACTAGCAGACCCGGCGAACTTCGTCCCGCCCAAAATTTTTATATATTTTATTGAAACTTTTTGGTCCAACATTTCACGTTTACGATTTCCATTGGCACATTTGTCTGCTAAGATTAAGGTTTGGTTGTCATTTGCCGCTTTAAATAACCTAAGGAAAGTGTTATATCCATTCTCCAGTCGTGCGGCATTTCATAGCACGGTTATTCGCAAAGCGAAATAAATTTTTTCCTCTTCACTCCCTGGCGGCAACAATGACCCGGTTCTATAGTGTATGTCCTAGAAGCTTTACAGTATAGCAGGTGGCAATTTCAAAATGAGTGCGAATCATTGTTCTACAGAAATGCAATATACATATACTTATTTCAGACGAAATACCTTAAAAGTTTGAACGCATAATAATATTGGAAAATCACATCCATTGGGCCAATTGCAACGCAGGAGCGTTCGATATACTCAATGGTGCAACAGGTCGATTTAATCTGACCTTCACGGCCCCTTTTCTCACTTGGCTATTTTTAGTAATAGCTCGACTTCAGCACCACTTGGCAGCACGTTTTTGAAATAGTATTGCATACATATTTAAAACATTAGCCAAATCGGATCATAAATAAGATTTTTAGTAATAACTCAACTACAGCGCCAACTGTCGGATTAAATTGTGAAACTAAACCATCCAGAGACCCACTCAAATACACAAAAAGTTTCGTTAAAATCCGTACAACCATTTAGGAGGATTTCACTCACAAACACACCTACAGAAGAATAAAAAAATTCATTCAAGGTCGGTAGGTTTGTAGACCTCACACCCCTTTTCAAATAGCCCAAATTTTCTCCATGAGTATGGGCTTGATTTCAACTATATACATATCTCCATACGAAGTTCCAGTACTGTACCATGAATACTTTCAGAGATATGCAGTATAAAAATTCGATTTATATGGAAGGTGCCACGCCCCCCTTTCCAAGAGATGCCCTCTTTCTTCATGAGTATGCGATTGATTTCGTATATCTCCATACCAAGTTCCAGAACTCTACCATGAACACTTCCAAAGATATGTAGTATGAAAAATTCGGTTTGTATGGAAGATGCCACGCCCCCTTTTCTAATAGTTCCAATTTTTCTCCAAGAGTATGCGATTAATTTCGTACATCTCCATACAAAACTCTAGAACTCTACCAAAAAATTTCCTGAGCTAAGCAGTATGAAAAATTCGGTTTGTATGGGAGATGTCACACCCCATTTTACAATAGCTAACATTTTTCTCCAAGGGTATGCGATTGATTTCGTATATCTCCATACCAATTTCCAAAACTCTACCATGCACACTTTCAGAGATATGTAGCATGAGAAATTCGGTTTGTATGGGAAGTGCCACGCCCCCTTTAAATATAGATTTTTTTCAGCCTAAAACCATCCTTGGGACACGTGCGGCAGGTGGCAGTTTCAAAAAAATCGGTTGAGCCGCTCTCGAGCCTTGCGAAAACTAAAAAACGGCTTTCAAAATATATATTAGCTGAGATATATTATATATTATAATTATATTTTGACAATAGCCGTTGTTTCTGATTGGCTCAAAAAAATCTTGCCAAGTGACGAATTCGCCCCTTCATATGGTCGTTACTTAAAGCTATTTATATTCGAAATTGCATGAAAATTGGAAAACAGGAATCTATAAGCTTATCCAGGCAAAAAGCTACCTATGTACCGAATTTTAAGCAAATCGGACCATAAATGCGATTTCTTCGAACAGATCGGTCCCTGGTCCACTTCTCGGACAAAATGGATCATATATGCTAATATATGCTAAAAAGCTACCTACGTACCGAATTTTAAGCAAATCGGACCGTAAATACGATTTTTTCGAATAGATCAGTCCCTGGTCCACTTCTCGGAAAAAATGGACCATATATCCTAATATATGCTAAAAAACTACTTACGTACCTAATTTTAAGCAAATCGGACCATAAATCCGATTTTTTGGAATAGATCGGTCCCTGGTCCACTTCTCGGAAAAAATTGATCACATATGCTAATACATGCTAAAAAGCTATCTGCGCACCGAATTTTAAGCAACTCGGACCGCAAATTCGATTTCTTCGAACAGATCGGTCCCTGGACCACTTCCCGGAAAAAATGGGTCATATATGCTAATATATGGTAAAAAGCTACTTACGTACTAAATTTTAAGCAAATCGGACTATAATAAGATTTTTTCGAATAGACCGGTCCCTGGTCTACCTACCCGAAAAAAAATAAAATTTTTTAGCCTAAAACATGGTGGTTACCGAAAGCTATTTGTATACAAAATTTCATGAAAATCGGACCAACCGTTCGCGAGATTTCCTGTTACAAAAAAAAGGGACTTCTCTTTATATAATTAGTATAGATATAGTATTTCAATACGATATTTCATTTCCGGAAATATGGTGCATTGTAACGTATAACTTCTTGCCTGATGCGTGAGCTTTTACGCTGAGACAATTCTTCGGTCTGCGTATGTTCTTCGGCTGCAGGTGTTGCGGCTACTTTGGAAGGTTCATTAGTGTGAGGCAAGTTAGGAGGGAAATTATAAGTAAGTTGCGGGGACCTCTCATTTAAACTGCTTCTGGTTTTTATTTGATTTGCGTGTCGTTTTAAGTTGCCCTTTGCTGTCTTAACAATGTAAAGAATTTTACCAAGCTGCTGAATATTTACCCCTTTGATCCATTTCTCTCCTCCGGAAAAATTTCGCACGTAAACTTGGTGGTTTAGCTGGAATTTCTGTGTGCTGTACGATTTACTACATTTTTGCCCTGGTTCGAAGATTTGACTCCATAAAGTGCGAATTGGTCGACCGTGAAAAAGTTCAGCAGGAGACTTCCCTTCGGTGTTTGGCATGAAACGGTATGTTGCAAGATACTTAGTTACGGCAGCTTTGAGGTGTAGCCCATCATCCAAATTCTTTCTAACTGCCAACGCTAACGGCTAAGCCATTAGAAGCCGGATGAAACGGCGTTGTTGTTATGTGTTTAATACCAAGTTCACTACAGAAAACTAAAAACGAGTCGGGCTGGGGGCCAGTTTTGATAACTTCTAACAGGCGCGGCATTACAAGTTTAACAAATGTTGCAGTTTTTTGCCAGCTTTTCAATATCTTCATCGATTTACCCCCCCCCCCGGCGTGCTCACGACCATAAATGCCTTGGAGGCGTCGTCAAGCTCCATTTGTAAATAGGCATCTTGACGGTCGAGTTTAGAAAATTGTTGACCACAACGAATTTTATGCAATAACTCTTAAGGCGTAGGATATTCTTCGATATCAATTTGTGCGTTAACGGCTTGTTTAAAATCCCCACAAATTCTTATCGAATTATTTGGTTTTGAGACTAAAACAATAGGTGAAGCCCACTCTGAAAACTTCACCGGTTTCCAGATACCGGCACTTGTGAGACGATCGACTTTCTATTTAAATTGGGGCATAAGTGAAAAGGGAATTGGTCGGCTTTTAAAAAACTTCACAGATGCACTTGGTTTTAAAAGTATACTGGCCTTAAAATTTTTTATGGTGCCCGGAGCAGTCCCAAATACATCACTATGTTTTCCGCAAAGTTCCTTTATTTCTTTCGGTTCACAATGGGAAATGTTCAATACTTGTTGTTTTTTATATCCAAATTTTTCAAACAAATCGAACCCGAAAAGATTGTTACCATTTTCAATATTACCAACGACGAGTGTCACCCTTTCTTCTTTATTTCCACACTTTACGTCTACGCACAATTCACCTAGAACAGGAATGTGTTTGCGGCCGAATCCGAATAATGTTCTCGAACACTTTTGCAATTTCGGGCAGTTTAAGATTTTGTATGTAGAAAGGTTGATAATAGAAACTGTTGCCCCAGAGTCCATTTGCAAGTTAATGCTTTTTATTTAAAATTTCTAAATTAATATAATTTTTATTATCTTTGTAAATTGTTTCGACCGCTTCGATATTTTGCTTTTTGTTTTGACTGTTCTTTAGTGGTATTGTTATACCTTTCATGAGCATGAAATGGTATTATAACTTTGGTCCGATGTTTGTAAGTACCAGAACAAAAAGAGATAGACCCATGAAAATGTATACTTATATGATCAGAACGTCGAGCTGAGTTGATTTAGCCATGTCCGTCTGTCCGTCTGTCCGTATGTCTGTCTGTTTGTATGCAATCTAGTCTCTCAGTTTTCGAGATATCCGGATCAAATTTGGTAGGTGGGTGTATTTTTATAATGTATTAATCATTTGTCGGAACCGGAAGAATCGGACCACTATAACATATAGCTCCCATACAACTGATTGTTCAGATATGAGATTTTTCATTATAACTTCTCCATTTATGCAGCTACGAACATGAAATTTTGCAATACTTGCACCCATTATCAACAGAATACTTACAGTGAAAATTACAAAGATCGGGTCACTATAACCTATAGCTCCCATACAACTGATTGTTCAGATATAAAATTTTGCGTTATAACTCCTCCATTTATATAGCTAGGAACATCAAATTCCGCACTGTTTTCAATAATTATCAACAGAAAACTTGCAGTGAAAATTAAAAAGATCGGGTAACTATAACCTATAGCTCCCATACAACTGATTGTTCAGATATGAGATTTTTCGTTATAATTCATCCATTTATGTAGCTAGGACCATGAAATTTCGCGCTGCTTTCACTCATTATCAACAGAAGACTTACAGCGAAAATAACATAGATCGGGTCACTATAACCTGCAGCCCCCATACAACTGATTGTTCAGATATGAGGTCTGTTATCATAACTCCTCCATTTATGCAGCTAGGAACATGAAATTTCGCACCATTTTCACTCATTATTAACAGAATACTTACAGTGAATATAACAAGGATCGGATGACTACAACATATATCTTCCACACATCTGATTGTTCAGATATGGGATTTTACTGTAAAACTCCTTTATTTGAACAGCTAAAACCGATAAATTTCGTAAGATATTTTATAAATAATAATACAAAGTCTGGTGAGAAAATCGTCAAAATCTATGCTGTATAAGCTTTATCTCCTATAGCACTGATTGTTAAGATACCAGTTTTTGCCATATATCTCCTTTATGTACGAAACTAAACCCAATAAATTGTGTTACCGGTTTACATACCGATCACATAGCGGTGAAAATCACTTAGATTGATGTCATATAAAGTATATCTTCCATACCTCTGATTGTTTAGATGCGATTTTTTATATAAGTATGTAACTCCAATATCGATGTATGCAGATGTATTCAAAAGCAGTAATCTGTCAAAGTAAAATTTGCAGATGTTCATGAAAGGTATGAAGCCTTCGGCATAGCCGAAGACAGCGCTGCTCTTACTTGTTTTTGTTTAACTTTTGCTTGTTTGTGCGAAGAAAATTAACTGGTGTTTCTTTCACGCTTTTATCGTTTATTGTTACTTGTTTTTCGTTCACTTCTTCATTTATTGTCGCCACTGTTTTCTGCGTAGCTTCGAACGACTCTGCTATCAGTAAAACATCTGAAAGAGTCGGCTGTAACTTTTGCAGCACCGCGGAACGTACAGCATCGTGTGGTGAATTTGTTATACTTTGATCGCGAATCATATCATCTACGTAATTGTGTGAACAATTTTCGGCTGGACATATAAAGTTACACTCCCTTGCTAAGCCACGCAGATCAGCTATCCACTCTCTATACGTTTGACGCGGTTTCATTTCTCTTTTTCGAAACTCATAACGCGCGGCTACTACATGTCTTTTCGACTGGAGATGTTCAGTTAATTTTTCTGTTAGACCTTTAAATGACTGTGCTTGTACTTTCTCACTGCCGAAAAGGTTTTTAAGCAGCTCGAACAGTTCTATTCCTATCCACGACAAGAAAAAAGATTTTTGCTTTTCTGTTGAATTAACACGCAATGAAATGCTGATTAAGTTGTTCCAAATATGATTCCCATGTTTGCAAATCTTTGTTGAAATTATGAAACGAGGGCCCATTAGCTTCACCACCTTGCTGTGGAGTCCCGCTCCGAAGTATAGACTGCATCCACTCTTGTTGTTGCAGTAACAGCTTTTTGGTGAATTCCCGTTGTTCTCTAAGCAATTTTTTCACTATATCACTTTCGTCTGGCATGATTTTTATTTATTTTGTGAAGATGACCACGTACACACGCGAATGCCAATGTAAAATTTTCCAATTGTCCTCGTCGCCTGTGATAAATCTAGATCTTGCTAGATTGCATACAAACCGTGATATATAAAACGGCAGAGCTTCAGCTACCAGAGGGAATCAGACCGGCTAGATTCAGAGTGCCAATTCAAGTGTTTTATTCTAATTTCGTCTTATAATGCACAGGGTTGCATTATTTGTAATATTTAATATAATTAATCCAATACAAATAAGAGTTGTTAAAATTAGGTAGTATTAATTACTGTTAAGTAGGAGATTTACTTCATCTAAATATATAAAACAAAACAAATATGCGTAAAAATAAAAACAAAACTGAAGACCAAAGTAAATTTAAACATTTTACTTATGTATATATAAGGGAAAAGGTGAAGGGGACTATGTAGATGAAGAAAATGATAAACATAAAAGCAACAACAAAGATGAGGATGAGGATACCGATAAAAGTAAAGACGAAGATAGGGAAAGAAAGATTAAAATAAAGGCAATTAAAGAGGAAAGGATATAGAGAGAGACACAGACACTTAATCTGGGAACTATTTTGTGATTTTAGAAATTTTCGAGATTCTCGAGACCTATCGATAAAATTATCGATATTCTTATCGGTTTTGTTATCGATATTTTTATCGATTTTGTTATCGAAATTTTTATCGATATTGTTATCAATTTTGCTATCGTTATTTTCGGAACTTATCGATATAATAATCGATATTTTTATCGATTTTGTAATCGATATTTTTAACTATATTGTTAGTGATATTTTTTATCGATATTGTTATCGACATTTATCGATTTTGTTATCACTATTTACCGATTTTGTTATCGCTATTTATCGATTTTGTTATCGATATCTTTCGATTATGTTACCGATATTTTTATCGATTTTGTTATCGATATTTATCGATTTTTTAATCGATGTTTACCGATTTTGTTTTTTTTGTCGATATGTATTGATTTTGCTATCAATATTTATCGATTTTGTGATCGATATTTATCGATTTTGTAATCGATATTTATCGATTTTGTTATCGATATATACCGATTTTGTTTTTAATATTTACCGATTTTGATATCGATACTTATCGATTTTGTTATCGATGTTTATCGATTTTGTTATCGATGATATTTTTATCGATATTCTAGCTGATTTTTGTTATCGGTTATTTGTCGACTTTGTTATCGATATTTTTACCGATATTTTTATCGGTTTTGTTGTCGATATTTTTATAGATTTTCCAATCGATTTTGCTTCCAATATTATTATCCATTTTGCTATCGAACTTTTTATCGAATTTGTCGTCGATTTTTTATAGATACTTTTATCACTTCTGTTATCGATATTTTGTTGGATGTTACTATAAATTTTGTTATCGATAGAGTATAAAGATAAAAATGAAGATAATGGAAAAACAGAATAACATGAGTGTTATTAAAACGAACAGGGGTAGGGGTAGGGATCTAGATAGAAAAAAGAGAAAAAATATAACCTTAAGCAAAAGCAGATGTGTGTATGTATACATTGGTTATGAGACAAAATAGATAAGTTACGTAAGTTTCTCTTCTCCAGTGTGGACCAGGCGCACTTACCTTTTTTTAAATATTTTGCTCAAAGCAGCACTTAGAGGGTTAAAACCCAAAATTCGGCACATCTAAACCAACAGATCTTTCACTTGATATGAGTTTCATTTAAATCAATGGGGACTAATTACCTCAAAAGTGTACCACAAAAATCATGTTTGCGCATTAATTTATAAGATGTCATGTTGTTTCTCTAACTACTATTCAGACTGAACTTGTTCCAATCAGGACTGTAAACAGGTGTTTTTGAATATTTTGCTCAAAGTGGCTCTTAGAGGGCTAAAAACTAAATTCGGCACATCCACTCCACCTCCTCTTTCTTTTGATGAGAGTTTCATTAAAATCAATGGCGATTAAGTACCTCAAAAGTGTACGACAAAAATCATGTTTGCGTATTAATATATTAGATGTCATGTTGCTTCTCTAACTGATATTTGAACTTGTTCCAATCAGGACTGTAAATAGTTTTTTTTTTAATATTTTGCTCAAAGTGGCTCTTAGAGGGTTAAAAACTAAATTCGGCACATCTACACCACCTCCTCTTTCTTTTGATATAAGCTTCATGAAAATCAATGGGGATTAATTAACTCAAAAGGGTACGACAAAAATCATGTTTGCGTATTAATATATAAGATGTCATGTTGATTCTCTAACTGATATTCGGGCTGAACTTGTTAAAATCAGGACTGTAAATATTTGTTTTCAATATTTTGCTCAAAGTGGCTCTTAGAGAGTTAAAAACTAAATTCGGCACATCTACACCACATCCTCTTTCTTTTGATATGAGTTTCATTTAAATCAATGGGGATTAAGTACCTCAAAAGTGTACCACAAAAATCATGTTTGCGTATTAATATATAAGACTAGCCAATGCCCGCTTACTTCGCGGCGCCTAATAAGAGCTTTTGCGTTGGCCAATGCAAAACAGCATTTAAAAACAAAATAAGTCTGTAAAGTCAAAATTTTTGATTTAAGTTGGAACCACTAATGCGTAGTATCCTCCTCACATATAGGCCAATAATAGTAACTCTGTTATACCATATGGAATACCAATCCCTTTCGGTGTCATGAGCTTTACCTATGGTCTTATTTCCACCTGTGAGATCTCTGCCAAGCATCGTAATCCTTTTGTATGATCTTGCAACTACAACATTGGTGCGATGCGTATGCCAGTAAAAGTTCTTATAGGGAAACTCTAGAGCACAGAAGTGCGTTTTCTGTTATAGGAGGGCCAAGTATCCTCGCTGTCCCACAGGATAAAAAGTTTTCCGGTACATTGCTAAATGAGTTGTGTGATCTCTTAAGTATCTTTTAAATGAAGCAATTGATATACCTACGGTGATCTTTCCTTGTTAATTCGCCACTTTTACAATTCGTGGTAAAATTTATGAACTGATTTCTGGGTAGATGCAGGACCGCATGATCGTGCATGAGGACGTCAGAAAAACTTAACCCCATCCCTCATTTAGACAACTGAAAACTAAAACATAGGGCCAAAACTTTGGGGCAAAGCAGACCAACCACACGGGGTTTCTATATATTTCGGCTGCAGCGCCATCCAGTGGGTTCATTTTCTGCAAAACCATTGCTTACCATTAAATGAATACGTGTTATGAATTTCAACCTTAACTCCAGCGGTACTAATCGGGTAAATTTTTATCAAAAGAATTTTCCATCATACAGGTACATAGCTCACATTTAAAATTTGACCGAAATCGGTTAATAAATACGATTTTTATAAATAACTCTACTCCAGCACCACCTAGCGAGGTTTCTAGTAGCATATAATTGGACTATCTGACAATCTGACGAACTCTATTCAGTGGTTTTTGAGTTTATTCCTAACAACGATAACGGCTATTATTTTATGCAAATAGGTATGTAGGACAGTCTATAGCGAAACTCGTAAAAGCAAAGCTCCATTATTTGTGAAAAATTTAACAAAATTCTTCAAAATTTTCACATAAATTTTACCTTACTAAAAATTGAAGACAAAGTTACAATAGTTCAATGGGATTTAGAAATCTAGTAGAAAATGGTTCTCAATCGATTGATACTTGCGCGTTTACGTAAATGTATATCGATCCAGCCTATCCAATAATTACCACTTTTCGCCATAAGTACGGTATTGGTAACATATGTAGCTGTGTCGAATTTCAGGACGTTGGCGTAAACAGTTCCAGAGATAAGCTATATGAGAAGTTCAGTTTGTATGGAAGGAAGGAGCCACACCCCATTGCCCAATGCATTTGCAATACATGCATCAGTGCTAAGTTTCAGTTCCCCAGCGTAATTGGTTTTAGAGATATATTGGTTTTTTACGTTTTAGTCTGTATACGAATTTTAGGAATATCCCGAGCTACATACCGAGTAAATTTTTGGTCAGAATATTTATTTTGAAGGTGTTGCCAAATATGAACCAAGTCGGTGCGGCCGTTTAGTAGTTTAGTGAAACACATTGTAAATTGTAAGGCGTGACGTCTCAGATTTCTTAATTTTTGGGCAGCAACAACGAAAAGTTTTAATTTTTTAGCGAAAAACCTTCCACACAGAAGTTCCAAAAAAGTGCGATGGGTTATGCTTGAACACACTTAATTGAATGTCAATTAAATTAAGTTTGTGGTTATATCAAGGCGAAATTTTGAGAACGGTCCGTTGCTAACTCTAAATATAAACAACGACGCACTGGAAAAAGTTATTACGTTCAAATACCTAGGAATAATGATCGACGGTAAACTAAAACAAAAAAAATGGATTCTATATTTCCAATTAGAGCTCTAGCAATATGTACATCAGTGAAAACTGCATTTAGTTTCATACAATAGCTTTTGCCTGATGCGCTTACAAACATGCAGACAAACAGACCAAAATTATAAAAATTCTAGATTTGGCTTCTGTTGATCTAATAAACCCCCTATTAATTTTTCTTTAACATTTATTATGTACAGATATCGGCCTGTTTCAATTTTATTATTATACTCTCGTTTGATACCCATATGGCAACATTTAGGTTATATTATAAATTTAAGAATTAAACTTTGGCAACCTGCTTCAAGAATATTTTCTAAAGTAAGCTTCCTAATCCTCTTTAGTTTAATATTCGTACTGCATTATTTCATTTATTTTAAAAATTTTAATGAATAAAATTTCTCAATCAGTTGGCAAATCCTCTAAAAATATTTTCAGCATTAAAATTTCTTAGCCTCTTTAGCTTGATGTCAACATTGCAATATTTAATTTATGCTATCAATTAAGTTAAATTAAAGTTTTCAAATAGGTGGCAACCTTCCACAAAAATATTTTCAGCTGAAAGCCTTTGTAAATTTCTTTCTTTTGACAGCCATATTGCAGTATTCACTTTACCATATCAATTGACTTAAACTGAAATTTTAAACACAGGTGGCAACTCTCTAATTTTTTCTTCTATATTGGAAGCTAGATCTCTAGCGATACATCGGTGAAAACTGCATTCAATTCCATGTTTTCGACTGATGCGCGTACAAATATACAGACAGACAGAGATTCAAAAGTTCTAAAAATTGTTTATTTGGCTTCTGTAGCTTTAATAAAAACCCACCATATTAATTTTTCTTTAATATCTATAAGGTACAGACATCGACCTGTTACAATTTTATTATATGTATAGATGTAGATATAGATTTGATTTATTTTATCAATTTAATACAGTAAAATTTTTCAAACAGGTGGCAAATAAAAATAAAAATATTTTCGGCAATAAAATTTCCCAAACCCCTTCAGTTTGATACCCATATTGCAATATTCAATTTATCTCATAAATTAAACTAAATGTAAATTTTTAAACAGGTGGCAACTATAAAAAATATTTTTGGCTGTAAGCCTTTTTCAGCCTCTTTCTTTTGACGCCCATATTGCAATATTAATTTTTTCTTATCAATTTACTTAAACTCCAATTTTCAAACAGGTGGTAACTCTCTAATTTTTTCTTCCTATATTTTAAGTTAGACCACTAGCAATACATCGGTGAAAACTGCATTCACATCCATGCATTCGTTTTCGAGTGATGCGCGAACAAACATACAGACAGACAGACAGAGAGACAAGAATTCTAAAAATGATTGATTTGGCTTCTGGTGCTCTAATAAAGACCCCCACATTAATTTTTCTTTAATATCTATAATGTACAGACATCGACCTGTTACAATTTTATTATATGTATAGATGCCATGTTGCTTCTCTATTCCGGCTGAACTTTTTCCTATCAGGACTGTAAATAGGTGTTTTTGAATATTTTGCTATCAGTGGCTCTTAGAGGGCTAAAAACTAAATTCGGCACATCTACACCACCTCCTCTTTCTTTTGAT
>NW_023458946.1:36899-49885 GCF_013731165.1 Rhagoletis pomonella
AAAAACTAAATTCGGCACATCTACACCACCTCCTCTTTCTTTTGATATGAGTTTCATGAAAATCAATGGGGATTAAGCACCTCAAAAGTGTACCACAAAAATCATGTTTGCGTATTAATATATCAAATAAAAAACCTCTTTGAGGTAAAATTTTCGAGTGACGAAAGCTGAACAAGAAACTCAAAATTTATTATATCAATTTCGTGACGAAAATTATACGAATTTTTTAACTACCTTGGAAACGTAGGGAAAATCTTTTTTATTCATACGAATCGTTGCAAAAGTTTTGTTTTTTTATTTTGTGTTTCTAGCAGTAAACGGAATTCCACAACGTTCCGAATAAATAAAAAAAGATTTGATTCCCAATGGGAACGGTCACCATAGCTGGGCTCTAAGCTACCGGGGGGGTCGGCAGGTCGCGGATAGCCGGACGGCCTGTAGTAGCAGGTTAGTTGCGAAATAAGGGTAAACGAATAAGCAACCCCCGACGATGAGCAGCACGAATAGAGGACGCGGTATAAAAGCCCGTAAGTCTGATAAAATTCCTGTGATAGGGCGAGTCGACACCGCCTCTTTGAAATATGTGTCGCCCTCATCATACAGCGGTATGATGAGTTACAAAAAACGCAGGCGCGACGGTTTCCTTATTGGACGGCTTCCTGTACACGGTACACTCCGCGGCGCACTGGGAGTCCCTCGAAATCTCAACAGTATTCTCTTCTGTTGGGATGTAGAGGGTGATGTGAGCTTGCTCTGCCGAGGTGTTAGCTGCGGTCGGTATCAGGAACCAGCCCATTCGGGCCTTAGTCAGCAAGTGTACATTGGGCGCAGGAGTAGTAGCCAGCGCTGCCCCGGGCGAGCGCCGGTTCGTCCGTGTTTATCCGGAACCTGTAAAGCGAAGGACAGGCCTCAGGGAACTGGGGTAGGGGCATTGTCCCCGAGGGTATACCAGTTCCTGTCTATTTCGGCGCGCCCCCCTACACACGATGCGCTGGTACAGAAAGTATATGGAGAAAATAACGAAAAATAAAAATAGCAGTAGTATAGATGACATCATCATGAGTTGCGGCACTCAAACTCCTGGTGATAGTGGAAGTAAGGTGCTTGAAGCTGATCCGTTCAGGAGAACACCAACTCAGAGTGGAGTGTACACGACTCTTAGAGAGGACAAAACCGCTGGAGACCCGTTTAGGCGTGCGTCAAGGCTGGTGCGATCGCCAAATAAGGTACTCGCTGTGGATAATCCTGCAAGAGCGAGATAGTCGCCGCCTGCACTGCAGGATAGCACGCCGCTGGCTAAAACGAGACAATCGAGTGGTGATATCATGTCAGAACTAGGCGAGACAATCAGGAAATTGACTGAAGCAATGCGCCTGCCGCAACGAACGATCAACAACCAGATCAGGGACTTACTCTACTCAGTAACGAAACTTCACGCCCGTGCCCAAGAAGAGTACAATAAAAAGAAAGAAGTCAGACGAAATGTTCCCCTCAGGCTCACAACAACAGAGTCAACGCCGAAAAGGCCTCGTGAAGATAAATAGCTGCCTCGGAAGACACCACCCAAGAAAAATAGAGCCAAGGAAGAACGAAAGGCGACAGCTAGTATACACATATGTAAGAAGTAGTAGCGGCACATTCGGTGAACTAAATGCATTCATATATACATATTTATGTACAATCGTAGGTAATATTGTACGCGTCTTCCGTTGAGTGCGGGTGATAAACCCATGTAGCATAGTTAAATACCTGCAATTAAAATGGGGAAAAATGTTACAATTTTGGCATGTGACTGAAAAAACTCTAAAATACACACAAATTGTGGTTTCCAAGACATGTACGAGTTGATTAGCACAGCTGCGTCCTTCAACTTGTCAACTAGCGGGAATTTTTTCGGGGAACTGGGTATGTTATATTTATATCTTAAAGTAACCAAATTAGATGAATATGTTAATTTTAAACCAGGTCGCTATTTGGGGGACTTTTTTCAATTTGAGTAGCCATATCTCCACAACAAGAAATCTCCCAAATATAAGTTATATACCAAATAAAAGCTAAGGTTTTGGGCTAGACTTGGGGAAACTTAGAATAAAATCGACTGACCAGTTTTTGATAAAATTCCCGAAATCTATATTTTCAGCAGCCCGATTTTTAATTTTCAGGCGATAACATTATGACATATTTATATTTTAAAAACACAAAAGATAGCGTTAGATAGCTTGTTTGAAGACCCTTCTATTGATAACCACATCAATGACATGGACTGAGTAATGCGGCCTCAGTGGTTGTTTAAAAAATTCCCTTTTTTCGAATTTCAGGCAGCAGCCACGCCCACAAAGGCATACGAATCAAGACATCCTGGAACAAAACATTCTTAGTTTTTCTTGGACTTTAATTCCTGAAAGCTTGAAAATAATTAAATGATGGTACGTACAGACGCCACATACATACCAAAGCATCACGTAGTGGAGACACGAACCAAAACACATTTACCTCTATATCTTTCCAACTAGTAGCCGGAACTTAGTATGTAAGGTACCGTTTGAAAGGTATTGGCCACATGCCCCCCTAAACCGGCAAGAGCAAAAAAACGTTTTTTGTTTCGAAACACTTTAGCCTCATTTTTAAGAATCCGGTTAATCGTTTATGAAGCTTGAATACATTTTCTGAACACACTCTGCAAGACCTTTCCAACGATATCTCAAACATGTCGTTTGGACGTCTGGATAAAAACTTCCAAATCTCGTGTATATATAAGCGAGTCATTTGAGCATGCTACTGTGCATGCTTTCGTCACTCGCGCGCACTGCCGTACGCTGTGATAAGATAAGATGACATGTTGCTTCTCTAGCTGATATTCGGACTGATCTTGTATCGCCCAGTGGTCGAAATCCGACCACATCACTTTTTTTATACACTTTTTTATTTGCTCGTGTGTTTTGTGCTCCATCAGCACCTCTTCTCATCTATGTCACTAATATTGTTAGCTGGGGTTATATTCCATCGGTTAAGTAATCTTATAGTTGATAGGAACAGAAGGGAGAATAAGATTTGTATATGATTTCGAATGCGTAATAATATATAAGATGACATGTTGATTCTCTAACTCAGGCTTTCCCAAAGTGGGTGCCGCGGCACCCTGGTGTGCTGCAAGCGTATACTTGGGGTGCCGCTAGTGGCTAGAGTATACTAGTGGTGCGGGAAAATTCTTTAAACTTCCCATACACAACGCAACGGTTTGATCAAACTTCAACATGGCGGCCAGAAAATCAAAAAATTTGGATTTTTAATGAAATTACCTTCAGCACCTCATTTCCTTCTTAAGCATAGTTCCCCAGTACGTTTTGTCAACGAAAAATTTAATCAGAAAATTTTCAGAAAAATTGCTGAAAACGTACCCTTTACACAACCATTTTCAGTAATTTCGTAGAGCTAATCCGCGTTTCATCCACTTTTCTTCCCATTTTCGGATTTTTTGCTGGCTGGGCTGTTCTCGCGACAAGCGCAGCAGCTTCGCGCACGTGTATATGTTACTTATTCTTTGGAACTTTACAATCACACTGTGAAAGAGCTTGAACTTGAACTGATAAAAAGTTTGAAAACTTGTGAATTTTTTTTTTTGCAACTTGCTGAAAGTACCGACGTAGTGGGACTTAATGTTCTTCTCGTGTTAGTGAGGTACCCATTCGGAATGCAAATCAAAGAACTTTTGATGAGCGAAGTACTTGAGACTTACCAGTGTTGCCAGCGAAAAATTTCGTTTGGAGCAAAAGCGGTCGAAAAGAGCTAAATAATACTAATAGTAGCTAAAATGCAGAGCTACATATGTATTTTTGTCAAGGTTGAGCATTTATTGACGTAAGGTTCTTTTTACATTTTCGGCAATTTTAATAAAACCAACGAATTTTATAAGTTTAAGTGCTGAAAAATCGTTTAAGACTAAAATAAGGTGCATATATTTCGAATACGTCGCTATGGCACTTATAACAGTGAACTAAAAATACTTTACAAACTGTTAAGACTGTAATTTCAGATATTTGAATGGAATAATTTTTTCGCAAAATTTTTCTGGAAAGTTTTACTTCCAGCTCTCCTTAGAGGTAAAATTAGTTAGGTAAAACCCAATCCGCGCTATCAGAAAAGGATTTTCTTCTAATTAATTTTTGAATTCTTTAACCTAGATCCAAGAGTTTATGGTGGATACACTGCATCTCGAAATTTTCCATTTTATTAACGCTTAAGTTTTGGCTTATATACAACAAATACAACTAAAATTTTATGGAGCTAAAAAAGAGCTAGGAGCTAAAATCTAATTTTCGGAGCTAAATGGAAAAATAAAGAGCTAAATCTAGCTCCAAAAGCACCAAAATGGCAGCACTGTCACTTACACCACTAGTGACAAAATTTTTAAAGCTATCGACAAATTTGTACGAAAAATTGGTTTGAAATGGAGCAAGTGTGCGGATATTTGAAAAAACGAAAGGAGCGATATCTAGGATGAAGCAAAAGGCAGAAAACGCCACGAGAAGTCACTGTATGATCCGTCGGTATTCCCTGGCGACGAGGAAGGGGCCGCGACTAGATTTAAAACCCGTACTGGATGACGCTGCGAAGATAACAGAGGCTTGCGAAATTAAAATACATCTTTGGTTTTTTTCTAGCACGTCGAGATTTTTTATTGGTGACATGTATATTTTAGAATTTCTAGTAATTTGCATGAAAACCCCATAAATAAACAAAGTAAAACAATGTAGCTTCGAAGTTAAAGCAATTTAAATGGAAAATGACTTTTTATTTTCTGTCAATTTCCATATAAAATTCCAAAAATTAAAATCATTTTTCACTTAAATTGCTTTCGTGAAATTGGCTGTAAAAGTTATTTTCTTAGCTTTAATGCGCATTACCAGCATTAACTTGGAAGGTTTAGAAAAAACCATTGTCGAATATTTTCCCAACATTGACTCCGAGTATGTCTACAGCTGGATAACAAATCCGTTTTCATGTGACCCGAAAAGTAAACCTACTGTGATGACAAATTAAGCTTTTGAAAACCTTCTGGGCATCAGTGACGTCAGCACTTTAAATATTAAATACTACGAAGGGAGCCAAGAGAGTTCTGGATGCAAGTGTATACAGAAAACACTGCTGTTGGCAAGATTGCATTAAAATAACTAGTGACTTTTACTCTTACATTTCTATGTGAGACTGCATTTTCAACAAATGCCTTCATAAACAAATAATTTTTAAGCAAAAAACAAAACCGACTTCAATTCTCATATACAAATTTAAGATTATTGGTTATCTCTTCATGATCCAATGATCGGATTTAAACCAAATTAGAATAGGACCGCCTGTGAGGTAACACCTTTCCCTTAAAAAAAAAACAATTATTGTAATCGGTTAACGTGATCCAAAGTTATGCGATAACATACATAAAAAAATAAAGATTATTAAAAAAATATTCCGATGAATTGATAACCTCTTCTTTTTGTGAAGTAGCGTGAAATGATTTCGGGGTAAAATTGTCAAAGCTCCCAATAAAGTTGAAGGAAATAATGCAGGGACCGTAAATAGCAGTTGTTTTTTTTCCAACAGTTGAACTTGGCCAGATATGATTTAAGTTCGAAGTAAACGTCTTTCCGGATAAACAGTAAACAAACCGCTTATCCAAATTAAACAAATTTGGTACCAAATAAAAGAGGACTTAAATAGCTTTTAAACAGAAATAACGATCAAAGGCTACAATTTCTATTTATATTTTGTTTTATAATTTAATACAAAAGAAATGCATATACCTGACCCAAGGTTTGTTCTATGGTAATTAACAAAATTTTTTAATTAAATATCGTAGTTGAGGTGTGGGTTAGAGTGGACGTGTTTTTCTTCACTCTGCAATTTAAATTTCAATCTACCTATGTAATAGTGATTTAACTGACTACAATCAATTACTTGCCTTTTCAATGTCGAAATCGCATTAAATACTGAGATAGTGACTCTTTGGGTGATCTAAAGATCCAATCAATATATTTTAATTTCAAATTAATTATGCCTTGTTCGTGTGGACAAAAAGTCGATCGCTTGCAATTTAAAGTGCAGTGCGCGAAATGTAATGAGCTCTTCCACTCCGTTTGCGTTGGTATGCGTTCATCCGAACTTGAATTCCTACTTAGCGCTGGAAAGAGTTTCTATTGCGATAGCTGTGCTAATGCACGCCGGGAGTCTATTCGTACGCCTCCACCGCCCTATGCTGATGGTGATCGGCCAGCCGACAACAAATTAGAGGCTGCTAAGTCTACTGCTGCTACTGCTGCCAAGTCACAATCGGCTACCTCTGGTAAACTCAACGAGAATTCTAATAACAACAATCAAGTAATATAGTTGGATTCGGGTTTCAATGCAATTGTGTCATTACGCTCGGAGAATGTGCGTTTGCAAGAACTCATTGCGGCGCTGCATGAAAGCAATATTAATCTGGTAAACAAAGTGGAAAGCATGCATTCTGATCTCCTGTCTATGCAAAAACCTTTGCGAAAAAGATGGCATGATAAATGTGCTAACAGCTGAGGTTAATGACCTACGTTCTGCTGTTAGTGTTGCTTTGGAGAAGCTGGGTGAGGGTAAAGAAGCAATCGTTGAAATAAATTCATCTAATTCTACCCTCCCTCATTCTTCGTTTGATCGTACTGATGGCTTTTCAGCTGCTGCTAATAACGCTCTGTCAGCTGCTGTGTTTTCGCCTCAACCTAATAATGTACAAATTCCCAACCAACATTCGGCCGTCGGTAAAACCTTATTAACTCTGATGCTTACAAAATTGCCTGCGTTGCCTACTACAAGTGATGGTGTGGGTGTAGCTGCTGCTGATGATGATCTTCGACCGGACAATCAGCACTCTCTCAACAATTACTCGGCTTCTGGCGAAATTTCATCGTCCCCTTTGCCTATGCTGTCCGCTGAGCAGTTCTCTACGTTGCCCAGTTCAAGTGTTTGTATGTGTGTGGCTGGTAATAATACAGTCGCTCATGAGAGCATTTTGTTGGAAAGCTCTGGCCTTCGTTCGGACTCGTCTAATGTGGAGATGACAACTAGTGCTGCTTCACAGCCCGATGCACAAAAATACAATTGGGTCAATGTTACACGTAGGAAAGGCAATAGAAAGAACGAAATGCGTGTTGTTGGCTCTAACACTAATGCGGAATTGAAAGTTGCCGCGCAGATAAGGTATATTCATCTCTCTTCTTTTATGCCGTCGGTAACTACAGATGACGTGAAAGTGTACATTGAAAACCACACTGGAATTAAAAAGAGCTCTTTATTGTGCCACTCACTAATTAAGAAAGGAACCTCACCTAGTAGCCTGAAATACATCAAGTTCAAGCTTGGAGTCAAGGAAACCTCAATTGATAAGCTGTGGAATCCTGATATTTGGCCCACCAATGTCACTGTACCATCTATTCGGTTTTTTCAGCGTAAAAAACCCCAAGCAACACAATCATAGTGCAAATCATTCTGCTGCGCATCTGCGCAAAAAATCATTGAGCATATACTATCAAAATATCTCTGGTATGCGATCGAAGTCGGAAGCGGTATATAGGTTGAGCTCGCATCTGGATTTTAATATTTTCGTTTTGATCGAAACCTGACTGAACCCGAATTTTTTTGACCACGAATTCTTCGATCCAAATTTGTTTGATCTTTTCCGCAAAGATAGAGGTCCCATCAAATCCGGTTGCAATAGCGGTGGTGGTGTTCTTATTGCTGTACACCGAAGTTTTCGTGCTTCTTTAGTTAAGCTTGCTAATTGATAGCCTACCATGATTCAATAATAACGGGTGATTTTTTTGAGGTTAGGATTTTCATGCATTAGTATTTGACAGATCACGTGGGATTTCAGACATGGTGTCAAAGAGAAAGATGCTCAGTATGCTTTGACATTTCATCATGAATAGACTTACTAACGAGCAACGCTTGCAAATCATTGAATTTTATTACCAAAATCAGTGTTCGGTTCGAAATGTGTTTCGCGCGTCCGATTTATGGTCTACATAATCGACCAAGTGAGCAAACAATTAATGCGATTGTGACCAAGTTTCGCACTCAGTTTACTTTATTGGACATTAAACCAACCACACGAATGCGTACAGTGCGTACAGAAGAGAATATTGCGTCTGTTTCTGAGAGTGTTGCTGAAGACCGTGAAATGTCGATTCGTCGCCGTTCGCAGCAATTGGGTTTGTGTTATTCGACCACATGGAAGATTTTACGCAAAGATCTTGGTGTAAAACCGTATAAAATACAGCTCGTGCAAGAACTGAAGCCGAACGATCTGCCACAACGTCGAATTTTCAGTGAATGGGCCCTAGAAAAGTTGGCAGAAAATCCGCTTTTTTATCGACAAATTTTGTTCAGCGATGAGGCTCATTTCTGGTTGAATGGCTTCGTAAATAAGCAAAATTGCCGCATTTGGAGTGAAGAGCAACCAGAAGCCGTTCAAGAACTGCCCATGCATCCCGAAAAATGCACTGTTTGGTGTGGTTTGTACGCTGGTGGAATCATTGGACCGTATTTTTTCAAAGATGCTGTTGGACGCAACGTTACGGTGAATGGCGATCGCTATCGTTCGATGCTAACAAACTTTTTGTTGCCAAAAATGGAAGAACTGAACTTGGTTGACATGTGGTTTCAACAAGATGGCGCTACATGCCACACAGCTCGCGATTCTATGGCCATTTTGAGGGAAAACTTCGGAGAACAATTCATCTCAAGAAATGGACCGGTAAGTTGGCCACCAAGATCATGCGATTTGACGCCTTTAGACTATTTTTTGTGGGGCTACGTCAAGTCTAAAGTCTACAGAAATAAGCCAGCAACTATTCCAGCTTTGGAAGACAACATTTCCGAAGAAATTCGGGCTATTCCGGCCGAAATGCTCGAAAAAGTTGCCCAAAATTGGACTTTCCGAATGGACCACCTAAGACGCAGCCGCGGTCAACATTTAAATGAAATTATCTTCAAAAAGTAAATGTCATGGACCAATCTAACGTTTCAAATAAAGAACCGATGAGATTTTGCAAATTTTATGCGTTTTTTTTTAAAAAAAAGTTATCAAGCTCTTAAAAAATCACCCGTTACAAGGTTCGATAAACTGACAGTTGTCTCTCTCGCACCGCTCCCTTAGCAGTGGCACCGTGTTGCTTATTTGCAAATTTACATGGAAACAGTGTAGCTTTGGTGCCAAATAAAAGCATAAGCTTTTATGCAATATGTTTATTTGTATAGGCATATGAAGCATATTTAACTGTTGAAAACATAAGCATTGGATGTTTACATCAATCTCATAGTAGTCTTATTTTAATTTTGAGTCATTTTGCAGTTTGTATACGGCTAAATAGCATATAAATTACGTAATTCACGTAGATATATCAATATTACGTTCAACATTTCGTTTAAAATGCCAGATTTCCTGCAAATACATTAGAATTTACGAAAGGAATTTCGCTACTAATTGCCTACTTTGCCTACTTTTCTCTCCCATTTTCGCAACAAGGGATTGCATTCTTGCCCTTTCTCTGTCCTTCGTAAATGCAACCTTTTGTAAGGGAGTGTCAAACCGCAGCTGTCAATAATTATCTAACCTTGTATTATTGAATCATGATAGCCTACTAGACCAAATCTGTGTATGTCTACATGGTGCATCAAGAAAGTTTCATATTGTAGCTTCATATATACCGCCTAACAGCAATGAATACATTTATAAATCGCATGTAAATAATGTGCTTGCTCTACAGACTGAAATCGGGGATAGTCAGCTTTGTGTGCTAGGTGATTTTAATCTTTCTAATGTCAATTGGTTTTATTTAGGTAACACTTCAATGCTAACACCTTCAAATATTAACAGTATAGTAGAATTATATCTAATTGATAATTTCCTTGGTATTGAATTATCGCAGATAAATAATATCTTTAATAGTTTGAATCGTATTTTAGATTTAGTTTTTATCTCTCAAAACATTCAGTCTATGTTATGTGAATGTCTTTTGCCTATTTCGCCAGCTAGTTGCCACCATGCCTCCTTGAGTAATAATCTTGGAACGTACGAGTTTTTAGTACCTCTCCAGGAAGCAATAATATCCAGTTTAATTATAACAAATGTAACTTTGCAGTACTAAATGGGTTTTTTGACAATATTGACTGGATTTTTCAAATCTAAAGTCCATGGTCTATGTAAAATAAACATTCCTGCATACTCATCTAAAACTTAAAAGCAGCCTTGGTATACAAAGGAGCTGAAGCACTTGTTGAACCAAAAAAATAGATTCTATAAGAAATACAAGGCTTCAAACATTCCACATTATTTTGCCACCTACAAGCAGCATTTGGATAGTTTTAATAAATTGGACAGAAAGCTATACAAGTCGTACATTAACAACCATGAGTCGAACATTAAAAGAAATCCTAAGGTTGTTTGGAAATTCATCAAGCAAAAAAGATCCAGTTCAAATATTCTGATGTCAGTTTTCTTTAAGGATCGGGCCGCTAAGTCTTTGGAGGAAGCTGCAAATTTATTTTCTCATTTTTTTAGTTCGAATTATGTCACCAATTCTAATTCACCTCATGTTGAAGACTTTCTGGCCACAAACTCATACTTGTCTCTGGGTAATTTGTCCCTCACAACTAATGATGTCGAATCTTAGCTCTGAAACCCTCAATGCTAACGGATGCCGATGGTTTATCTGTCATCCTTCTGAAAAATTGTAACTCTCTGGTTGAGCCAATACTTCAAATTTTCAATAAGTCTCTATTATCCGGTGTATTCATTGATGCATGGAAAAAAACATCAATTACGCCGATATTCAAAGATGGTAATAAAAATGATGTAGCTAACTATAGACCTATTTCAGAACTTACTTCCACTGCAAAGATTTTTGAGTCTATCGTGAAATCCAAATTAGACTTTGCTGTTCGTAGTACTATCTCTCCGAGCCAGCATGGCTTCGTTCAAGGAAGATCTATTGTAACCAACTTAGCATTGTTTGTTGATGATTGTCACGAAGCGTTTAAATCGGGGCACCAAGTGGACACCATATATACAGATTTTGCTAAGGCTTTTGACAGGGTGTCCCACAAGATTTTGATTTCTAAGTTGGCTTGTATGGGTTTTCACGCAACCTTCCTATCTTGGATAAAATCATATTTATATGAAAGAACTTGTACTGTTGTCCTGGACAATACAGTCTCTCAACCTTTTACTGCGAGCTCTGGTGTACCTCAGGGTAGTATACTAGGGCCTTTGCTATTTGTACTATTTATCAATGACGTTAGTACATGTTTTTCTTCAGCAAATTACCTCCTATATGCTGATGACTTAAAAATTTATTCGACAATAAAATGTAGGCATGACTCTTTGGCTCTTCAGTCTGATCTAGACAAACTTAACCTGTGGTGTGAGAGAAACTGTCTATCCTTAAATGTAAGGAAGTGTTTTCACATGACATTTTCAAAACGGTTTATAACATCTCGAAACTCGTATAACATTGCCGGTGTTGAATTGAGATCAGTGGAGCAAACTAAAGACTTGGCGATTTATTTCGATACCAAACTCACTTTTTGCACGCATTTTAACTACACAGTTTCAAAATCGTATGCCATGTTAGCTTTTATTCGTCGTAATTGTTCTTCTTTTTCTGATCCGTATATATTTAAAACCCTCTACACTGCCTATGTTCGATCACGGCTAGAATATGCCACTTTTATATGGAGACCTTACCATGCTACACATATTAATCGACTAGAACGTATTCAGAAATCGTTTATACGTTTTGCACTTTCTTCTTTAAAATTCACGGAACCAGTTCCATCTTATAGCTCACGGTGCATGCTCATAGACTTGTCATCCTTGAATAACAGAAGGGCATTTTTGTCTCGCTCTTTTGTGACTAGTGTTATGGGTGGGCTTGTTGACTGCCCTGTACTTTTGAGTAGGATAAATTTTAATGTTCCGGCGAGAAGTCTTAGACGTGTGGATCTCTTCTGTATACCAAGGGTTAAATGGAATTATACTCTTAATGCGCCTTTAGTTAGAAAAATTACTGAGCTTAATCAGTGTAGTGGTCTGGATATCTCGCTTCCGAGGGGTCCTATAACATTATGTTTAAGCGATAATTTTAAGTAGTTATAGCTTAGCCTTCTTAGTCAGTAAGAATTTTGTATTCATTGGCTAATAAATAAATATTTTCCAATAGCTGGCTTTCTTCGTTTAAATATTTCAGTTTTAAAGCTATTTTAGTCCTATTTCAGTTGATAACAAACTTGTTTAATTTGGATAAGCGGCTTGTTTATTATTAGGAACGGATGTTTATTTTCGACTTAAAATATCTGGCCAAGTTTAGCTGTTGAAAAAAGTAACTGTTATTTACGGTCCCTGAAATAATGAAATCATCAAATCAATTTCAGTCCTCATATTAAAGCTAAAGGAGCATAAAGTTTGCATTGTGATTTCTTGTTTTGGTACACATTTGAAGAGTAGGGGTGCCGCGAAATTTTTCTAGCACAACGAGGGTGCCGCGGTGAATAAAATTTGGGAACCCCTGCTCTAACTGATATTCAGGCTGAACTTCTACCAATCGGGACATAAAATTTTTTTTTTTAATGTTTCGCTCAAAGTGGCTCTTAGAGGCTTAAAAACTAAATTCGGCACATCTACACCAACTCATCTTTCATTTGATATGAGTTCCATTTAAATGAATGGGGATTAAGTACCTCAAAAGTGTACCACATAAATCATGTTTGCGTTTTAATATATACGATGTCATATTGCTTCTCTACCTCATTTTCGAGCTGAACTTATACCAATCAGGTTTGTAAATAGTTTTTTTTAATATTTTGCTCAAAGTGGGTCTTAGAGGGTTAAAAACTAAATTCTGCACATCTACGCCAACTCAACTTTCATTTGGTATGAGTTTCAATTTAAATAGATTTTATTTTTT
>NW_023458946.1:49895-58269 GCF_013731165.1 Rhagoletis pomonella
GACATGTTGGTTCTCTAGCTGATATTCGGACTGAACTTGTACCAATCATGACTGGAAATAGTTTTTTTGAATATTCTGCTCAGAGTAGCTCTTAGAGGGTTAAAAACTAAACGCGGCACATCTACATCACCTCCTCTTTCTTTTGAAAACTATGGGGATTAAGTACCTAAAAAGCGTACCACAAAAATCATGTTTGCGTATTGATATATAAGATGTCATGTTGCTTCTCTAACTGATGTTCGAGCTGAACTTGTTCCCATTAACGACTGTAAATAGGCGTGTTCGAATATTTTGCTCAAAGTGGCTCTTAGAGAGTTAAAAACTAAATTCGGCAAATCTACGCTAACAACTCTTTCTTTTGATATGAGCTTCCTGAAAATCAATGGATATTAAGTACCTCAAAAGTGTACCACAAACATTATGTTTGCGTATTAATATATAAGATGTTTTGTTGATTCTCTAACTGATATTCGGGCTGAACTTGTTCCAGTCAGGATTGTAAATAGTTTTTTTTTTTATATTTTGCTTGGTCATCCGCTGATACACACACGCACGCTGACTTTTCGGCGCCAAAACTGGAGTCTCCATTGCCACTCTCTCACCTGCTACTGCAGTTTCCTCTGATGCTCTCTCTGTTGATGCTCGCTCACCTGCTTCTTCGGCTGTCGCTGCTAATTCTCTATCTGCTGATAATGCTTGGTCATCTGCTGATACTAATTCGCACACTGAGATGTCGGCACAAAAAAATGTTGTTGCCTGCACTGACCCTAAAGTGAACACTGCTGCTTGCTCTATGCGCTCTACTCACACACATGCTAAGTTTTCGGCCCCAGCTGCTGACGTCTCCAATGATGCTCTCCCACCTGCTTCTATTGCGCCTACTGCTGAGGTTAATAATGCACAGTGGTCGACGGCTACGAAGAAAAGGAACAAAAAACAAGTTCGTGTTTTCGGTACAAATGCATGTAATGATTTGGACGTTGCGGTCCGGCGTAAATGGTTGCATTTAGGTTCTTTCTCGCCTTCCGTATCTGAGGATAACATTAAAGATTATGGCCCGTAGTCATAGTCAAAATAAAGTCAACTTTAAAGTTAGTTGCAGCTTTTTGACATAATTTTCAATGGGATATCTGTCAAAAAAGCTGCAACTAACTTTAAAGTCGACTTTATTTTGACTATGACTACGGGCCTATGTTTTAAGCAAACTAGTTTAGATAAAAATTTGTTATCCTGCTTCAAACTGGTTAAGAAAAATGTCCCAGTATCAACTATTAAGAGAGTTAATTTTAAGTTGGGAGTTCCGGAATCCTCGTACGCGAAGTTGCTGAGCTCGGAAATTTGGCCTACAAATGTCTCGGTCAAGCCTTTTCAGTTTTTTCTAAAGGATCAACAACAGCCACCTCGGACATAGTGACGTCCTTGGACCCTCCTAGCCGTGGTCTGAAGGTGTACTTTCAAAACTTATCCGGCATGCGAACCAAGGCTGATATTGTGCATTCTTTTAGTGCGCAAATGGATTACGACATCTTTCTTTTTGTTGAGACGTGGTAGAATGCAAGTTTTTTCGACAGTGAGTTCTTTGACTCGAATCTTTTTAATGTATTTCGTAAAGACAGAGATGCTGCAAAAACGGGTTGCCTTCGTGGTGGTGGGGTTCTAATTGCTGTCAAGCGTCAACTCCGTGCATTCCTGTTTCCACTCAATACTGATGACTCCCTGCTCGATCAAATTTGTGTTTGTATAAGTTGTCACTCCGCGCAAGATTCCATTTACCTACTCGCTTTGTATATACCGCCTGATAGTTCATTTGAGTTGTACAAAGCTCATGCTGACAACGTGGCATCTCTAGTTTTAAATAACCTAAATGATAATCATTTATGTGTGCTAGGTGATTTCAACTTATGCAAGATAATTTTTTTATTTTTTTTTTTTTATTTTTTTTTTTCGTAGGAGAGGGAAATGCTTTATGCACTGGCCGGGGGCGCTAGTCTCTATACTACCTTCCCCGAGTGTGGGACTCCCACCGAAGCGTGTTGGGCTACCCACTAAAACCCAAACTCCCACCGCCCGCGCAAGAATCCCGCATCTGGCACCGCAATTCTGCATGTCTTCAGATGCAGGAGCGCGCTGTTAGAGCCTTGGGGCTGCTCTTTTGTAGGGGCGTTTCATTCGGGTGTCCTCAGTAGACAACCGTCCTCTTGTTTGCAGCGGAGTACGAATTTCACGTATCTCGCAACTGCTTCCCACTTTTCTGCGCTGGAAATCATTATCCCAACTATGTTGTCCGGAGTAATGTCTCCGTGTCTTTCTTCCAACATTCTGCGCGAAATCAAGAAGTGTTCGCAGGTGAAAAATGTGTGGTACACGTTATCTTCGACGTTTCCACAGTAGTGACAGAACGGTGAGTCCACCCTTCCCATTCTATGAAGATATTCTCGGAAGTAACCATGACCGGTGAGGAATTGCGTCAGGTAGAAATCGACTTCCCCATGTGGTCTGTTCAGCCATGTTTGAAGGTCGGCTATCAGGGAGTGTGTCCATCGACCTTTTGTGCTCGCGTTCCAGTTTTGTTGCCACTGCTGGATCAGTTGCTCGCGCGCCCTTGCCGCGGCAGCTGCTCGACCTATCTCGGCACTGAGATTGTAAATCTCTTTTCGCTCGTAAGCAAGTAGCTCAATTGGCATGACGCCAGAAATAACTAGAACCGCGTCCGCGGACACTGTACGGTATGCAGAAGCAATGCGTAGTGCCCCTCTGCGCTGTACCGAAGACATTTGAACCCGGTATTTTTTGACTTTCAATGCGTCAGCCCATATTTCTGCCCCGTACAGGAGCACCGATTGGACCGGTGTCATCAGAAGCTTCCTGCGGCATGGCTTCGGGCCGCCCACGTTTGCCATCAGCCGGCTTAGAGCCGCCGTGCTCTGCGCAGCTTTTTCACATACTCCATGGATGTGTTCCCAGAATGTGAGTTTGCTGTCAAGCTTCACCCCTAGGTATTTTGTAGACCTAGAAGTCGTCACGAGTTGAGGTCCGACCATTATATTTATAATTGTTGGGATCCGTTTCCTGGTGAGGAGCACGATCTCCGTTTTGGCTGTAGCCAATTGCAGACCGTGATCGCTCATCCATCCACTGACGTTGCGCATGACCTGGTTTAGCTTGAGCTGTGCTAGCTGGACATTTCTTGCTGTTATGACGGCTGCCACGTCGTCCGCGAAGGCGACAAGGAAGGCGCTCTCCGGCATTTCCGTGCGCAACAGACTGTCATACGTGGCGTTCCAAAGGTCCGGGCCAAGTACAGACCCCTGTGCCGCTCCGCCGGTTATACGTCTCTTTCTCTGACCTTGTGTTGTGTCGTACAAAAGCCAACGGTCTCTGAGGTAGTCCCGGATCATATCTAGCAAGTATGTTGGAACCTTGAATGACCGTTCCAAGGCCTCCAGCATATCGTCCCATCTTGCCGAGTTGAAGGCGTTCTTGACGTCCAGTGTGACTAGCAGCACTATTGGCCGCGCCTGGTGGCAGGCTTCTTCGGCCTTATGTACCGCCTCGACTACTTCGCCAATTGCTCCTATAGTTGAGTGTCCCTTCCTGAAGCCATGTTGTCGGGGTGAAAGGCCTCCCTCGCTTTCTATGGCTGACGTCAAGCGTATTTTGAGCAGACTCTCCATCATTTTGCCTGCTGTGTCTAGCATGCAGAGTGGCCGGAAGGATGAAGGAGAGTTTGGGTCCCCTTTGCCCTTGGGTATAAGCACCAGTCTCGCCTTCTTCCATGGGCTTGGGAAAACCCGGGCCCTAAGGCAGCTGTTGTACATGTTAAGCAGAAGATCAGGGCTCGTTTCCGCTGCTAACCTGATTGCCTCCGCTGGTATGCCGTCTGGAGCCTTGCCGGCTTTCATGCTTAGCAGGGCTAGCTTCAGCTCGTCTGTCGAAAACAGTGGTGCCTCGGCTTGCTCCTCGACGAACACTGTGTCGGCTCTTAGTGGGTGTGTGGGAAATAGCGCATCCACTATATTCTTAACTCGGGCCTCATCCATCGCCTGTGATGATGTATGGAACTTTTTCATCACTATTTTGTATCCCTGGCCCCAGGGATCGCGATCCACTTCGTCACATAGCGCTTTCCAGCAGTTCCGTTTACTCTTCTGTATCTCGGCCCCAAGTGCTTTCTTAGCGCTTTTGTAGGCTGCTGCTCTGGTCAGCGCCTCGGGTCTACCACGAGCGCGCGTTGCGAGTCTCCGCATTCTATGGCAGGCCCTTCGCAGCTCAGCAATTCTGTCATTCCACCAGTATACCTGCTTTTTACCTGACCATGCTCTCCTCTGTGGCATTGAGGCTTTGCATGCCCGGTGAATGCAGCGCATAGTTTCTTTGACCAGCTTAGTACAAGATTCACTGTTGTGGATCTCTCCCGTTGTGGGTGAAATGCCTTGGGAATCTGCTAGGAGTAACGTATCGAACTTGCGAACATCGACGGGTTCCATCCTGGTTTCCTGCGAGGGATACTACGTGTTTGCCCTCGCGTGATGTCAGTGACTTGGAAGGTGATGTAGTTGTGGTCGCTACCACTCAGGTCTTCCATCACTCTCCATCCGTCAGCCCTTCGAAGAAGGCTTTCTGAGACCAGGGTTATGTCAGGGATAGAGTATCCAAAACCCGGCCTTCGATATGTAGGGGTCGTTCCGGTGTTGAGGATGGTCAGGCCAATGCGGGCTGCCATTTCAACAACCAGTCTTCCCCTGGTGTTTGTTTGGGGCATACCCCATTCCACGCCTCTTGCGTTGAAATCTCCAGCAACAATTATGTGGCCGGTTATATCGCGCAATTCGTCTTCAAGGTCTTCGAGCTTTCCCCTGAAGACAGGGACTGTGTCGTTTGGAGACAGGTAGCAGCTCACCACAGTGATTTGCGCCATTTTAACCCAGACGTAGCAGCGTCCTACCCCGCTGCTCTCTGCGCGATGGTTGGGGTTAGCAATCCATATCGCGGCCGAGCCTGATTGGTCAACATGCCAGGTTTCCTTTGTTCTATAGGGTTCACTGATGATGACAGCGTCTGTTCTTTGTTCAAGAACCAATTGGTCCAGCAGGTCATCAGCTACCCTACTCCTGTTCATATTGCCTTGTATAAATTTAATCATATTCTCCCAAGCTTTGTCTTAGCCTCAGCAAGGGCATCCCTGAAGGCCTTGCACGCTCCCGACCCGGGCAGGTGATGGGCATTTTTCTGTCCATCTCCTGCCGAGCATAGGTAGCAGCTTGGGCTTTCTTTACACGCAGAGGCTATGTGGCCCTGCTGACCACATTTCCAGCATGAACTGCTTCTGTCTGGGCCTTTGCATGCCGCCTTTTTGTGGCCATACCCCAGACAGCGGAAACACCTTTGGACATCCGCGCGCTCTCGGACGCGGCAGATAATCCAACCTACTCGCAGCTTCCCCTTTTCAATAAGAATCCGGCCTGGCAGCTCGTCGATTTCCACCACAGCCATTCTTTGTTCTCGCGAGTTTACAGCGAGGAGAGAGACGCGAAGTTGGCCATTCATCTTGTCTCCTAACTCCCCGCGTATAGCGTTCTCCACTTCTGGGGCCGTGGTTAGGCAGTCCATGCCCAGAACTTCTAGGCGTAAACGTCTAGTGAGAATACGGGCATCTCCAAGCTGGCCAATGGCAGTGCACACATTTTCCTTAAATGCTGAGTGGTCGCCACAGCGCTCCATTTCGATGAGCACGCCGCCTTCGCGGGTTTTCCGAACAGATCGAATTATGGTCTCCGTCCAGCACCTCTGCATAGGTTTTGCCTTCAGCTGGCTTAATGATTAATTTGGCGAGACTCTTCTTTTTTCTCACCCTTTTCTTTTTTTTGCGGCTGGTCGCCTCGCCCTTATTGACCAACGGTTCACCTGGCGCTGGCCCTGGCTTGGGCTTTCTGCTTTTTCCAACCGTTTTCCATTGATTGTCTGGTACGGTTTTCTGTGCATTGTTGTTATTATTGCCATTATTATTAGGATTATTAATAATAATGTTTTTACTACTATTATTATTATTAGCAGTAGTATTTTTTTTCTTTTCTGGCTCGCCTGTAGGGGAGTCGGATCGAGTTCGACCTCTCTTTTGCGAGCCAGGGCCAGCCTTCCGCAGCTCGGAAAGGGTAGACCCCTTCCGGCGCTGCTTTCGGAGGCAGCTTAATATATTTAAGCTCTCCTCGATTTGGGCCATACCTGTTTTTATGTCCATGGACACATTCTTTTGCTTAGAGACAGCGCTCTGCATCTTCTTCAAGACGAGCCGAATCTGGGCCAATTGCTCATCTTCATTGCCTTCGCAAGTTCCCAAGCTTGCGGTGACATGCTTGTCGCTGTTTGCAGCAGCCGGCGTTTGAAGACGACTATCCCGGCTGCCGGGAGTTGCCGTTTGGCAAGGTGTAGCCTTCTGCGCCACGCCGGCGGCTTTCTCCGTGCTCGTGGAGCCGGCATTTGCCTGCAGAGGAGTTTGTGGCGGGGAGCGCACTACTCTACTGCTCTTCCTGAATGCGCTGCATTCTTCCGGCATAACATCGACGTTGGTTTCATTTATTGGTTTTGTTTTAATCATTTTCAATCAATTGGGTCTCCGCTTCAAGCCGCTATCTCCACACGTAGCACAGTCGCTTTTAAGTGTCCCGAAGTTCCCTTCTCTCAAAGGAGCAGGCCATCGCGAGGGTTGACACAAGTCCTTATGGGATATTGTGTTCAGAGCCAAGACAGCGCAAAACCAGGAGTAAATCTCAACTGGACCTGTGCGGCCAACTAAATGGCGACGTGTATTGAACGTACTTGAAGACCTGCCAGGGTTTTAACGAGACGGAGGCGATCGCAGCATTAGCCCACCAGCCATTTCTGTGAGGTGTCACCCTCACATACTAAAGTGGCGGAATACTGCTCTCGCCAGCCCAATATCAGACTAATCGTATACATGCTCCAGTATGCCATGAACAGGATCTAACTGGTCTCAATCCTGGGATGCTTTTTGGGGGCGGCATCTGTTCGCCCGGACACAGGAGATTCATCAAGCATTTCTGATCTTTTAAATCAGGCCCTCGTCTCCTGCCGCTCTTGGTCTGGGACTGCTTATTGGTTATTCGCAGCTAACCTACCGGAGTAGGCCGTTCACGATCCGCCCTGTGTGACCCCGGTAAGGTCCTGAGCTTAGCCCTTACTAAATGCAAGATAATTTGGTCTGCTAGTATTTCTAATTATAGTCTTACACCAACTAACGTGTCTGCAAATCATGAAATATATTTTATTGATAATATTCTTAGTCTTAATTTATGTCAAGTTTATAATTTCGTTAATTCTCTGAATAGAATTTTGGATCTCATATTTGTAAGTGATAACCTTAGCTACAAAGTTAGTGAATGTTTGAATCCAGTAACTCCTAAAGATAAGCATCATTTACCTTTAGTTGTATAACTCGATTTTTACTGTTTTGCTTCAGTACCTTCTGATGACATATTATCTTTTAATTATGCATTATGCGATTTTTCTAGCTTTAATGAATTACTACTCGATATTAATTGGGATAATTTATTCGCAGATCTTGATACATTTAGCAGTTTCACTACTTTTAAATCCATTTTGTGTAAACTCTGCTTGGATAATATTCCGGTTAGAAAGAAAAAACCCTATAGATTACCCTGGTATTCTAAGCATTTAAAAAAGCTTAAAAATCTTAAAAACAATTATTTTAAGAAGTTTAAATCTACGAGGAACCATTCGTTTTTCGTTAAATATAAACGAGCTTTAAAAAATTTCAACTACTTAAATAAATCTCTTTATAATAACTACCTTTGTAGCATGGAGTTGAACATTAAATCGATTCCTAAGACTTTCTGGAATTACATAAAATCCAAAAGGAGCTGCGCTATTGTTCCCACCGGCGTATTTTTGGATAATAATTATGCGCAAACCTCAAGTGAAGCGGCAAATTTATTTGCTGAGTTTTTTAAATCCACACTGAAAATAAAATCTGCGTAAATATAACGAAAACTTGCGTAAATCTTACGAAATTTTTCGTCATTTTGAGCCACAAAAGTTTTCGTTGATTGTTCAAAACCGTTTTCGTAAATACTACGAAAATATGAGGCATCAGATTTTTAGCACATTTTACGAATGTATTCGTACTATTTACAAAAGAATTAAGTACTATTTACTAAAGAATTTCGTGTTATTTACTAACGAATTTCGTACTATTTACTAAAAAAAATCGTACTATTTCTTTATTTTTTTACGAAATTTTTTGTAAAATGCGCAGAAATAATTCGTATATTTAACGAAAAAAATCTGCTCTTGTTTCGTAGAATGTGCAATTTTGCTTTCATTCTCCACACTGTAA
>NW_023458946.1:58369-58715 GCF_013731165.1 Rhagoletis pomonella
GCCATTCTTTGTTCTCGCGAGTTTACAGCGAGGAGAGAGACGCGAAGTTGGCCATTCATCTTGTCTCCTAACTCCCCGCGTATAGCGTTCTCCACTTCTGGGGCCGTGGTTAGGCAGTCCATGCCCAGAACTTCTAGGCGTAAACGTCTAGTGAGAATACGGGCATCTCCAAGCTGGCCAATGGCAGTGCACACATTTTCCTTAAATGCTGAGTGGTCGCCACAGCGCTCCATTTCGATGAGCAGGCCGCCTTCGCGGGTTTTCCGAACAGATCGAATTATGGTCTCCGTCCAGCACCTCTGCATAGGTTTTGCCTTCAGCTGGCTTAATGATTAATTTGGCGAGA
>NW_023458946.1:58815-74175 GCF_013731165.1 Rhagoletis pomonella
AACCGTTTTCCATTGATTGTCTGGTACGGTTTTCTGTGCATTGTTGTTATTATTGCCATTATTATTAGGATTATTAATAATAATGTTTTTACTACTATTATTATTATTAGCAGTAGTATTTTTTTTCTTTTCTGGCTCGCCTGTAGGGGAGTCGGATCGAGTTCGACCTCTCTTTTGCGAGCCAGGGCCAGCCTTCCGCAGCTCGGAAAGGGTAGACCCCTTCCGGCGCAGCTCTCGGAGGTAGCTTAATATATTTAAGCTCTCCTCGATTTGGGCCATACCTGTTTTTATGTCCATGGACACATTCTTTTGCTTAGAGACAGCGCTCTGCATCTTCTTCAAGACGAGCCGAATCTGGGCCAATTGCTCATCTTCATTGCCTTCGCAAGTTCCCAAGCTTGCGGTGACATGCTTGTCGCTGTTTGCAGCAGCCGGCGTTTGAAGACGACTATCCCGGCTGCCGGGAGTTGCCGTTTGGCAAGGTGTAGCCTTCTGTTCCACGCCGGCGGCTTTCTCCGTGCTCGTGGTGCCGGAATCTGCCTGCAGAGGAGTTTGTGGCGGGGAGCGCACGACTCTACTGCTCTTCCTGAATGCGCTGCATTCTTCCTCCGTATCATCGACGTTGGTTTCATTTATTGGTTTTGTTTTAATCATTTTCAATCAATTGGGTATCCGCTTCAAGCCGCTATCTCCACACGTAGCACAGTCGATTTTAAGTGTCCCGAAGTTCCCTTCTCTCAAAGGAGCAGGCCATCGCGAGGGTTGACACAAGTCCTTATGGGATATTGTGTTCAGAGCCAAGACAGCGCAAAACCAGGAGTAAATCTCAACTGGACCTGTGCGGCCAACTAAATGGCGACGTGTATTGAACGTACTTGAAGACCTGCCAGGGTTTTAACGAGACGGAGGCGATCGCAGCATTAGCCCACCAGCCATTTCTGTGAGGTGTCACCCTCACATACTAAAGTGGCGGAATACTGCTCTCGCCAGCCCAATATCAGACTAATCGTATACATGCTCCAGTATGCCATGAACAGGATCTAACTGGTCTCAATCCTGGGATGCTTTTTGGGGGCGGCATCTGTTCGCCCGGACACAGGAGATTCATCAAGCATTTCTGATCTTTTAAATCAGGCCCTCGTCTCCTGCCGCTCTTGGTCTGGGACTGCTTATTGGTTATTCGCAGCTAACCTACCGGAGTAGGCCGTTCACGATCCGCCCTGTGTGACCCCGGTAAGGTCCTGAGCTTAGCCCTTACTAAATGCAAGATAATTTGGTCTGCTAGTATTTCTAATTATAGTCTTACACCAACTAACGTGTCTGCAAATCATGAAATATATTTTATTGATAATATTCTTAGTCTTAATTTATGTCAAGTTTATAATTTCGTTAATTCTCTGAATAGAATTTTGGATCTCATATTTGTAAGTGATAACCTTAGCTACAAAGTTAGTGAATGTTTGAATCCAGTAACTCCTAAAGATAAGCATCATTTACCTTTAGTTGTATAACTCGATTTTTACTGTTTTGCTTCAGTACCTTCTGATGACATATTATCTTTTAATTATGCATTATGCGATTTTTCTAGCTTTAATGAATTACTACTCGATATTAATTGGGATAATTTATTCGCAGATCTTGATACATTTAGCAGTTTCACTACTTTTAAATCCATTTTGTGTAAACTCTGCTTGGATAATATTCCGGTTAGAAAGAAAAAACCCTATAGATTACCCTGGTATTCTAAGCATTTAAAAAAGCTTAAAAATCTTAAAAACAATTATTTTAAGAAGTTTAAATCTACGAGGAACCATTCGTTTTTCGTTAAATATAAACGAGCTTTAAAAAATTTCAACTACTTAAATAAATCTCTTTATAATAACTACCTTTGTAGCATGGAGTTGAACATTAAATCGATTCCTAAGACTTTCTGGAATTACATAAAATCCAAAAGGAGCTGCGCTATTGTTCCCACCGGCGTATTTTTGGATAATAATTATGCGCAAACCTCAAGTGAAGCGGCAAATTTATTTGCTGAGTTTTTTAAATCCACACTGAAAATAAAATCTGCGTAAATATAACGAAAACTTGCGTAAATCTTACGAAATTTTTCGTCATTTTGAGCCACAAAAGTTTTCGTTGATTGTTCAAAACCGTTTTCGTAAATACTACGAAAATATGAGGCATCAGATTTTTAGCACATTTTACGAATGTATTCGTACTATTTACAAAAGAATTAAGTACTATTTACTAAAGAATTTCGTGTTATTTACTAACGAATTTCGTACTATTTACTAAAAAAAATCGTACTATTTCTTTATTTTTTTACGAAATTTTTTGTAAAATGCGCAGAAATAATTCGTATATTTAACGAAAAAAATCTGCTCTTGTTTCGTAGAATGTGCAATTTTGCTTTCATTCTCCACACTGTAAAAAACATATTACGAATTATAACACAAAACTTTTATTTTGTTTTTATCGTTAATTTTAAGCGTTTTTGTTTATCAAAACGTTTTGCAAAAACGCTTAACATTATTGATTAAAATATAATGAAAGTGTTGTGCTATAATTTTAGTCATGTTTTTTATAGTGTTAATAATAAAAGTAATCATACGTTCTACGAAAGAAGAAGAATTTTCTGATTATTTTACCTAACTATAATAAAACTTAAGTCTTTTATATATATGCATACGAATAGATTCTATACTACATATTTTTTTATTGCTTAGGCTTCATTCAATAAAGTATATTGATGCAAAGTGTTAAACTATGAGACTCAACAAAACTAAATATAATAAGATATAAAATATGAAAGAATATCAAAAATACTGGTTTTTCTTTCTTAAACATTATAATATTTTTATGTAGAGGCACTTGACAGATTCGCAGCTTCATCGATGTTTGTTTCCTTGACGACTATAAATTAAAGGAAAATTATAAGGCGTCTGAAAAGGAAGTTTCAGTGAAAAGTCATACATGTACTTACTTTTAATTACATTAAGTAGTGTGCCTGGCTTAGGCTTGCCGTTGATAGGTAACTGATGAAATTGCCTATTTATCAAGTCCCAAGAATGATAGAATACAAGATTGCGCCAATCGAGCTGAGAGCAACTGGCCGTGACGTCAAAAAATACCAGAATGAGAGAGCGAGACGAACTCGACAAGAAAAAGAGGAAGCATCGACCAAAAGGCAGTGTTGCCAAGTTTTGACTTTGAAAAAGCACCAAATTTTTATTGGTGTATTTTATGGACTTTATATGAATACATAATTTTATTGTAAGGATGCCGATTCAAAAATCAATGTTTCTTGCACAACGGTCGATTTCTTCTGGCATGATTGAGGGTGCTGCCACATATTTCTTTGTCACTTATGATTGTCACAGAGCCATGATTTTGTTTAAATTTTTGTAAAATTGCTTACCACACTTACGATTGCTATAAATTTTGCTTAAAATTTTTTAAGATTTTCTAATTTGGTGTCTTCAAACTAAAAACAAAAGCATCAAAAACGCACCAAGCACAAAACACAAAAATTTTCGCGTTTTGAATACCCACTAAATTTGGTGCGAAAAGCATGAAGTTGGCAACAGTGAATGTAAACAAAAGTATTTTATGACGTCAGCGATTGGGTGGATGCTGTCAAATCGACGAAGAGAGGGTTAGCGGTCTGTGAATGGCGCGACCTTTATTTTCTGGATCGTGATCAAGTCCCACATTGCAGCGCAAGGCGCAGCATAGGCGAAGTTAAAAACATTGTATGCTTAAAAGCATAGTACATCCACAGCTTTAATATTTTGTATTGTTTTTTTATCCAGCAAATCCCTTTTTAAAACGTTTAAAATTATATTATACGTTTCACAGCAGCCAACAATTAATTCTGCAATGACACGCGTTACAAAAACTATGATGAAATATTAAACTGCCGGTAATTGAGTATATTGAACGAAAATATTCGTATGTTGTACGAATTTTAAAAACATGTTTCTCCATTAGTACTTTATACGAACGTATTAACTAAATTGTACGAATACAGAGATGTAGATTTCGTAAATTTTAAAACCATACGTGAATATTACGAATACCTTCCTACAATATACAAAATTATTCGTACAGAGATTTGTTCAGTGCTTTACGAATGTGTTTCGTAAAATAAACGTAAGATTTCGTAAATTGTACTGAAAAAATGCCTTACGAAAGTCCTTTTGTTATATTTACGTATGGCTCGTAAAATCTTGTTTCGTTGTGAAAAATGTGTTCGTATTATGAACGAAATTTTCGTACATTGTACAAAAACCAACACTACGAAAGATTTTCGTAGCACTTTTACGAAATATTATTTTCGGTGCAATTTTGTTGATGAAGACCATGATCAGCCATGCGACTTTTCCCCTAATCTAGACTACTCTTTGGACCTCGGGGCTCTATGCCTTTCATCTGAGGATATTAGTAACGCTTTGGTTAAATTGAAATCTTCCTCCCAAACTGATGTCGATGGTCCTTCAGCAGTTCTAATAAAAAATTGTCCTGCTTTGGTCTATCCTCTGAAAGTAATTTTTAACAAATCTTTACCGTCGGGGAGTTTCATTGACGCATGGAAGCTCACTTCCATAACGCCCATCTTTAAGAGTGGCAATAAAAATGACGTAAGGAATTATAGGCCCATGTCTAAGCTCTCGACTATCTCAAAAATATTTGAACACGCAATCAATGCAAAGTTGACCTTTGCGGTTAAATCTTTAATTTGCCCGAATCAGCATGGGTTTGTCGCCGATAGATCTACAGTATCGAATCTAGCTGTTTTCAGTGAATACTGCATTGAGTCTTTCTCGGCTGGTTTTCAGGTCGACTGCATTTACACCGACTTTTCGAAGGCTTTCGATAAAGTCTCTCACAGAGTCTTAATTAAAAAACTTGGTTGTCTTGGTGTTCACTCTGCTTTTCTGGAATGGATAAACTCTTACTTATGCAATAGACGTTGTGTTGTTACATTTGATGGTATTTCATCTACCCCCTTTGTTGCCTCCTCTGGAGTCCCACAAGGAAGTGTCTTGGGACCACTCCTATTTGTACTTTTTATTAATGATATCACAAGCTGCTTTTCATTTGCCAAATGTTTGCTTTATGCTGATGATTTAAAGATTTTCTCAGCGGTTAAGACCCCAGAAGATGCCATTATACTTCAAACTGATATTGGTAGGCTTTACTTGTGGTGCCAGAAGTCACGGCTCTCACTGAACCTGTCTAAGTGCTTTCAAATGACTTACTCGAAAATATCCAACATTATACCTGCTACGTACAATATATCGACTTGTGACCTTCAGTGTGTTAGTGAGATTAAGGACCTTGGCGTCATTTTTGATAATAAATTCTCGTTTAATAACCACATAAATTATATCACTTCCAAATCCTTCTCTATGTTGGGTTTCGTAAGACGGAATGCCTCTAAGTTCTCTGATCCCTATACAATCAAGTTACTCTATGTATCGTTTGTTAGGTCACACTTAGAATATGCTGCTTTTGTTTGGAGACCAAGTAGCCAGCAAGCTATCAATAGAATAGAACGTGTACAAAAAATGTTTCTTAAGTTTGCACTTCAGTCTTTGAACTTTGTGGATCCCATACCATCCTATTCTGCTCGTCTCATGCTTATAAGTCTCAAGTCCTTAGAAATTCGTAGGTATATACTGTGCCTGTCCTTTACTCGTAATATCATAACTGGAGTCATTGATTGTCCTTACTTGTTGGAAAGGATTCGATTTAATGTTCTCCAGCGATCTCTTCGGAACTTCTACCCTTTTTATGTGAATAACTATAGAACTAAGTACGCCAGTAATGACCCCATTACTCGCGCTTTACGTGAACTGAATTCCCTTAATAGTAATGCTGGATTTTTCACTTTCAAGGATTGATTTTTGATTGATTTTTTGAATCTTTTGAACTCTATATTATAGTTTTTTAATGAAATATATTTTAAATGTATATTAATAGCCTGTACTAAGTTACTTTGTTAATAGTCTGTAAGGATTGAAATTCATAGACTTAAATAAATAAATAAATAAATAAAATGGCTCTTAGAGGGTTAAAAACTAAATTCGGCACATCTACACCAACTCGCCTTTCATTTGATATGAGTTTCATTTAAATCAATGGGGATTAACCCTTTCCGGTCAAATCCGTCCCTGATAAATATAAAAATGTTTCCTCTTAATTACAAGGTTCATGGAGCCTCATATTACCAAAAGTAAAAAAAAATATTCAAAAGTTGTTTTGGGTAGCTATTAGGGCTACCTCAAATTTATGCAATATATTGTACAAAAGTCCGCAAAAAAGTATAAGCACTCAAGAAAACTCAAAAAAACATTTCACTAAGTTTGACGGAATAAAACTTTTATTTCATTGAAAATGAACTTCTGTATGTACAAAATAATTGATTTTACTTCAGATATGTTGGAATGAATATTTTATTTCTTTTAAAGTATCTATAATTAAGATTTGCATTAAAAAATTGTAAATTTTCTCCGTGAGAAGAGAATTATATAAAGAAACTTTGAAAAATTTCAGATACAATTACAATGTAAAATACGAATGGCCCGTTTTAATAAACCTTACCGGTTTTTTCTGCCTTCAGTAGATCAAGAAACCAAAAACCTACCCTTTACTGCAACAACAGCGCACAAGCTGTTCTAAATCCACGGCAAAAACCACCCTAATTGCCTATTTAACTGCAACCTTTGCGGACAGTTATCCAATATATTGTACAAGACACTTACAACCTTTCAGTGTAAATGTACAATATATTGTAAATTTTTTTTGGCCACTCGGAAAAAATATTTTAAATCATGATAGTTTAATTTTAGCATTTTTATATGGTGAAATACTTTTTATATTTTAATACCTTATGCTTTGTTTAGCGATTTTTCTTGACTTTTACATATTTTTTGTAGAGTAAATTACCATAACTTGCGTGTCATTGCAATTTTATAAAATGGTCTATTTTTAAATTAAATTCTAAAAATATTTTTGAACCGTTTTCGATTTTGAAATTTACGTAAAATATTCGGGACATTCCCAAACTACATAAAGTTTAATTTGTTTTCTTAAATATTAATAAGATTTTTAGAAGCACGCTTCCAATGTTACAAAAAATTAAATGTACAATATATTGTACAAATGGAGGGAAAGGGTTAAGTACCTCAAAAGTGTATGACAAAAAATATGTTTGCGTATTAATATATAAGATACTAAGTAGTATCGCCCATTGGTCGAAATTCGACCACATCACTTATTTTATACACTTTTTTATTGAAGTGAAACTTCTTAGGCGGCGGTATCGCAAAAATGGAGAGTGAAATTTTTAAAACTGAAAACGTTACATGAGTGAGAAGGAAGATATAGGTAGTATAGGGAAGGGGAAAAAAGAAATAAAGCGACGCATGACGGGTACGAGTACCTACATATGTATATATGTATGTTTGAATGCACGTATGTATCTATACATATATGAAGCGATTCACGTCAAATGTCCCAAGCGCGCTGAGCGGTGCAAAACAAGCTTGTTTTCGAATAGCTGCAAAGCAGACAGAAAATGGGAAAAATAATTCAAAAACCATGATTTATATAGATTTTTGTACGGGCTATCCGATGGTGCTATGCGTTTTCCATAACTTTCCCACTTTCATGGTGAAAATTCGCATCGAAATTTTATTTGTAATTTTTCTCAATTATGGTCATTTTTAATATTGGTTTAAGTCACCTCAATCGAAAGATCAGGTCTTATTACATATAAATCATTAATAAAAAAGGGACTTTTTTGATTTTTCCGAGCTATAAAGCGTTTTATCGCGGGCTATACCAGTCGCCACGCTCCGTCGCGTCACGTCGCCTCCGTTCGTTTGAACGAATTAAAACATCATACTGTGATAGGAAATTTTTACAAAATTACTATTTAAACACGCTATATCTCAGACGTTTGTGTATAGATCGATTTGAAATTTTCACACAATAAACTAAAAAACTAAAAGAATTTAAGTTTAAAAAAACTTCTTAATACTTATTAAAAACAAAATGCCGGTTTTTAGAACTTTTTATTAAAAATAAATGGGGCGGTTTTATTCTAATTAAAAATGTGTGTTATAAAGTTTCAAATCTAATTGTTTTTAATGCAGCATTATAGACAAATATCTGAAACAGTTTTTGGGAAACTTATATATATATATATATATTAAAAATGACCATAATTGAGAAAAATTACAAATAAAATTTCGTTGCGAATTTTCACCGTGAAAATTGGAAAGTTTTGGAAAACGCATAGCACCATCGGATAGCCCGTACAAAAAGCTATATAAATTATGGTTTTTGAATTATTTTTCCCATTTTCTGTCTGCTTTTCGGCTATTCGAAAACATGCTTGTTTTGCACCGCTCAGCGCGTTTGGGATATTTGACGTGAATCGCCTCATACATATGTATGTATGAACGAACTCGTTGCGCATTTCAGCTCTGCCGCTACCAAGCAATCTATATATGGGTGTTTCCATACAGCCGTACGCGACATTCGTACGCTTATAGAGTAACGTAAATCTATCAAAAATAGAAGTTACAGAAAAAAAAAGATTACGGTTATGTTGCAACCAAAGGGTACTATGTTTGAGAAAAAATAAGCAGCCTCGAAACTTTGGTGTGGAAAATATCCGTTCAAAACCAGGTGATAACGTACGCGACAAAAAAAGAAGTGGTTTTAAGGCACATATACATATATGCGAAAGTCTGCGAATCATGAGAGTTTTTCTTTTCTTTAAAAATTCCTAAACTAAGGTAAATAATGTACCTTTACAATCCTTCCATTTTTTGATAGAAATTATCTCTGGTTAGTTTTTACTAAAAAAAATATAATAACGTACGCGACAGATTTTTCCCCCATACAATATTTTTACTAGTAACACATACTAAATTAAATTTTTTCAGTTCTTCTCTCCACCGTTTCGCGTTTTCAAAACCTTTTTCCGCCATCTGAATACGAAATTTAAAGTTATAAAGCCGTTTGAATTCATTTGCTTGCATTTTCGGTTTACATTTTCATGGAAACACGTATATATAAGAAAGTCTGCGAATCATGGGAGTTTTTCTTTTCTTTAAAAATTCCTAAACTAAGCTAAATAATGTACCTTTACAATCCTTTCATATTTTAAGAGAAATTATCTCTGGCTAGTTTTATATTAAAAAAATAAATAATATAAAAAAAACTTTTTAATATACAACGCTTTTATAAATGGACTAAAAAGTAGAAAATAATACTTCTCAGTCCCATAGAATTTGTTTTGATAACTTTTGATTTTGAAATTTTAGCAAAAGTCATTATAAACAATCTATGAAATTGAAAATGAAAAACGTGGAGCGCATGCAATACAAAGCATTCGATTTAATTGACAATAGTCAAACTACATAACGTAGACCTAAAATTTCTACAGCGAAAGTAGAACTTTGAAATCGATTTTAAGCGGTCGTTATTCATATACCCACATACATACATTCATATATTACTTTTCATATCAATTCAAGTGTATTACATGCGCCCCACGCTTTTCATTTTCAATTTCATATATTGTTTATAATGACTTTTGCTAAAATTTCAAAATCAAAAGTTATCAAAACAAATTCTATGGGACTGAGAAGTATTATTTTCTACTTTTTAGTCCATTTATAAAAGCGTTGTATATTAAAAAGTTTTTTTTTTATATTATTTATTTTCTACTTTTTAGTCCTGTCTGAATAAAATTTTGCAATAGATATTAAAATAATTCAACGATATTAATAGAAAGGTGCACACACATGCATTTACATATGTATGTACATACAAACGAGCACCAATTAATTTTATTTAAAGAAATGGCGTGTCGTCTATTTCCGCCGATATGCGTGTATAAACCCTCCTCAAAGTCTAGCCAAAAAGCCAGCAACTCACACAACAGGTTCCCCAGAGCAATTCGCTCGAGAAAGTGGTACCCGGTACACGTAATACGCGGCACACAGCACAACAATCCGCCAAAACAGGCAACCCGGCCCAAAATTACCACCGTAGAAGGCAGAAACCCCGAGCGGCAGTGCAGGAGCCCAAGAATTACCCTTAAAACGGCCACAGGAGCTTAAAAAGACCAACTTGTCCCCAACTGGTCCGAAGGTAAGTAGTTTCGGACTAGGCCCAAACTGGTTCCCAACTGGTTCCCGTACTGGTCCCCGACTGTATACCAACTGGTCCCACGAACTAGCTACCAACTGGTCCTAAAGTGGTTACCAACTGATCCACCTATACCTCAAGTGGTCCACAAGTCACTTCACTTACAAAGCATTCGATTTAGGTGACAATAGTCAAACTAATTTTATTTAAAGAAATGGCGTGTCGTCTATTTCCGGTGTAGCAAACGTAGTACATAGGGCGACATCTAGATGTCATCTACCTCGCCCTATTCACTATGCTTTTTTATAGGAGCTTTTCAAAGCTTTGCTTTGGTGTCGGAACACAACATTGAAAGTTTCTGGATCCACAACATTGAAAGTTTCTGGAACACAACATTGCAAGTTCATAAAAGCGTTGTAAAAAAAAAAACAATAACGTACGCGACATAAGCTACGCGACAATTTTTCTCGTAAGTAATAAAATGTATTTATTTATTCTAAATAATTTAAATGGAAAATTTGCAATTAACATTGGTTTTCATGTACTTGATTGAAATTTACTTACAATAACGTATGCGACAAACTTTAAAGGGTAATAAAATATATTTTTAATTCGGTTGGAAAAAAAATTTTACTGTATATCTTTAACTAGAGGAATTCTCGCTTAAGAATCGTAATCTGCATTACCTGCGACTGCCAATATACAAATGACATAGACAAACAATGTTTTTGCATAACGTACGCGACATTAGAATACTATCAGAAGCAAATCAAAAAATTACCGTTATTCGAGCTCTAACTTCTCCTTTTTCTCATTATTATAGTTAGTCGTTATTGCAAATTTGATTTTAAGATGTAATTGTAATGTTTCAAACCTCTTAATTTAGTTAATAGGAAAGAGAAAATAGTTCATTTCATTAGAGAAATCTGAGTCGAAGAGACATTCAGTTTTACTCTTCCATTTTTGAGTTTTAAAATTCCAATAAGCTGAAATACTTCTATAATATAAAAATTCGAGTATTTTGCTCTTATTAATTCGTCTTAAAACCCCTTTTCAGTTGTTTTTATTTTTTCAGTCCTGGTTGACATTTTCATGGAAACACCCATATGTATATATAAATGAAATGGAGTATTCCATCGTCACGGGTGGGACATTTGTACAGCGAAAATGGTTTTCCTTTTGAAATTTAAGTATAAAGGGCTAAGCAATTCTACATTTCGATAAAGCTACACCTAGTTCACTAATATAAGAGTTATTACCAAATACGAAAAATATTCCAACTTGATTTTATATGGGAAAATTCTGAGCTCCTTCTTCTGTCACAGGTAAGACAAAGAAATGACACTGCTTATTGGAGAACATGTATTTTACGGAAAGTCTGTGAATTTACTTAACATTTCTATCTGAATTAGATGTTTTACTATACAGAAAAGAACCAGCAATCCTAACAAAGCACAAACCATATAAACAATTAGTTGTTTATTATTAAAAAATTCAAAATTCTCATGTCACGGGTGGGACAACTTTTTCCACGGGTGGGACACGTACGATTTTCTTCATGAAATGGAGCTTCTAGTGAGATCCATATCAAAGGGCTTAGGTATAATACATGTTAGAGGCCAAATACAAGATCAATTGACCCACTTTTATCACAGTAGAGTCATTGTAATACTCACGATATACTGCTGCCCTCAGGACATATTTTAGGGGGCAATAGTTATACCAAACGAAAGCTAGAAGTCGCCAGATTGATATATTAAAATGCATGGGAGAATGTATTATTTGCATATGCATGACATTTTATATGCATTTTCCAAATGCACTTCTGCTCGGTGCATTTGATTGCAATGAAATTTCGAATGTGCCTTAATGATTTTTAAGTTTGTTTAGACTAGCTATGTATGTCTGGCTAACACTAACTACAGGTTAAACATGGTAGTCTATAGCGATGTCTAACCTGCTGTTAGTTTTAACCAGACATTGAGTAACCGGCCCTAAGATTGGCTGGAGTTGAGTTATTTTTGGAAAACTGATTTCATGGACAAATCAGTCTCAAATCTAGCTATTCTTTGGTGAAACCATAGAAGGTCAGAAAATATCTTGTGTATCGATGTCTAATCCGAAAAGTCATCTGCAATAGAATACTTGTACGCAGATACATACATATATCTTTGTCACTTAAATGACATTTATTATATTGAAGTTATAAGGAAGGTAGAACTCTTGCGGTAATTGTTAGTATTGACCTTTGGATTGTTGTTAAGCAAACCTCATCATAGAATTCTCTGGCGTCTCTATGATAGTAATGTTTACATTGACTTTTCGAGTTAGCCACGCGAAATTGTTTACTACATCGCTTAGCCCATCAAAAGTATTATGGTATTTAGTTAATCTGAACATCAAAATTTTGTGGCATTAAACATAGGTTTGAAACGTTAAACTTGTTTTTTTATTGTTAGGCACCATAAAATTTATAAGTGATTGTCACGGGCGGGACACGATAAAACGTTTCAAAATCTGTAAAGTAGGCATTTATAATAGTTATGAAATTATAGAAAAATCCCTAAAGTAGTGACTAAGCAATACGAAGTTTAAAACTTTTATGTCAAAACCGTAGTGATTTCATCCCATTATATAATTTAAATGCCTATTTTTCTTCAATGCCATGTTGCTTCTTTGGGACAAAGAAATATCGAGACATTTATTCCCCACTTCAAAAAAATAATAACTTTGTAAATACTTGATTTTGCAGATCCTTCTGTATTAAGAAATATTGTCGTGTTCAATTACTTTTCTAATGTTGAAGTTTCGAGTGCATTTACAGTATGGCTGACTTCCAAAACGTACCAATACAATGTTTGGATACTGTTCTACTGCGGTATTTAAACTGCTTGTATATGCAAAGTTGCGAAACATTGCAACCACATACATTGCATATTTTGAATATTCAATATTAATACCATTTCGTAATTTTCCATTTTAACAACGCCAATCGCAACCAAAAAGAAACGAAGCATCAACTTTGTTTCTGATGCGCTGATTACTCTAACAATGCGTCTCGATAACTTTTCGGATGCGTTTTGGAAAAGTATACATTGTCAACCATTTGTAGTTCGGCGTTATCGAACATTATACTTTGTACGTATGTAATGCAATTGACGTTTTGGAATTCAGCCTTTATTTGAGGTATTTAGCATTGAATCATCAAGCATTCCATGTTCAATAAGTTACTTTATAATTGGGCACACAGTTTCACTTACTCATGGAATACCCCAAATGTTTTTCGTATGACGGCGATGCCTGACCAAACCGCTGAACCGATTTCAATTCTGTAAAAAGTACTTTTTTGGACCTTCTGTGTGGAAGCTTTTTCGATTTAAAAAAATTTGAAATTTTTTGTTGTTGTCGCCGAAAAATGAAGAATGCCGAGACGTCCCGATTTCACAATTTCATAGAGTTTTCTGTACATTAAATGGCACTAAACTACTAAACGTCTGGACCGATTTGGTTCATATTTGGAATATATATCAGTACCATGAAAAGAAATATTTCTACCAAAAATTTGCTCGCTAGGTGGCGCTGAGGCAGGATATTCCTAACAATTGCATTTACTTGCCGATTTGGCTCATATTTTGAACATAAGTTAGCCATTGAAAAGGAATATTTTGACTAAAAAATTACATGATAGGAGGCGTTGGGGTCGGGATATTCTAAAAAATTATTTTACGCTAAGAGAAGGATAGATATCTACTATATATTTGTGGAAGTATGTATGTATGTATGTATGTGCCAGGTTACAGCCTAAACGGACGGACAGAATCGAACGAAATTTGGACAGAGTATTGCCATGACACCTGGGCCTATATTAGCGAAAAAAAATCGGGATTCGACAAGGGGGCGTGGCACCTCCCATAGGCGTGAAATTTTTTATCAGCTATAACTTCGGAACCATAAGCCCCACGAACTTGAAATTTGGTATGCAAGCACAGCTACGGTAGGTGCTTATAGTAAGGTATGTATTAGACTGGTGCACAAGTCGACTTACAGCGAGTTTCAGGTCATTTGGTCATTTAACATAGCAATGCAATGAGCACAGAGAGAAATGAGCAATACATGCCGCAGCACAACCTGTTTCTCTCTAAGCATTGGTACCGAAAGCATATATTGTGCAATAAAAGCAGTGGCAATGAAAAGCAATGGAAATGAAAGGCAATGCAAAACAATTGTATTGAAATCTGTGCAATGTGTCAAATGAGGATTCTTTACTTACTGAACACTCTTACTATTGGTATTTTATGGAGAAAATAAAAGAGCTAAGTTATTGCTTGACATGCATATATGGTGTATATTTCATATTTTATTATATTAAAGACTAATATATGTATGTACATAGTAGTATACTTTGTACCAAAACTGGTTTACAAAAACTTTGAAAAATGCTTACGCTGTTAATGGAATTGAGTCAAGCCACGTGAAGTGGGCGCCACATTTCCGCAAAATCACCGATTATAATAAAAATATTTTTTGCATAGGTTATCCGTCACGTACTTAAACGCTAGATATGAATATTTTTATCATATTCCGATTTTGGTTAATTTTTATACTTAAGCACGTGACGGATCCCCTATCCAAAAATAAATGTATTATTAAATTCGGTGATTTAGCGGAAATTTCGGGGCCCACTTCACTGGGTTTGACTCAATTGTAAATTTTCACAAAATAAAATATTCCAAAAATAAAATAAAAATAGTCCATGAATGATTTCTGTCTCAAATTTTTTTTAGTTAAGTTAGTAGCTAACAAGTTAAGAATGCTTTAACACTCCGCTGCACAACTTCGTTCTACTATGTTCACTTTTAAATTTAACTGAACCGGTTCTGCGCATTTCTTTCATCACACATATTCATACACACATTTAACATAGTTCACGCACTGCACAGATAGTTTTTGGCTAAGCTTGTATGACAATGTTTTGCCAGCATTGCCTTACAGAGTCGCGCATTCGTGCATTGTCGCGAGAGACGAAGTTGTGTTGCATGTTGATGGCATTTCTCATTCGCAGCTGTTCAAGTTGTACGCTTACATTGCTGTAAGTCATAACAAACAGTGTCACATGCATAGGTCGCTTGTTGCTTATGTGAAACCAAGCCACTTGTGCACCAGTCTAGTATGTATATATACATGAGT